>NC_064853.1:64994872-65087372 GCF_024139225.1 Suncus etruscus | reverse complement strand
TCCTTGGTGAAGTCTGAGTCCACAGACTTGGTTTGGAGCCTGCCATGGTGTCTCTCAGAGCAATGCAAGAAACATGGGAAATTCAGCACCCCTCACCTTTCTTCCTGAGTGCTGGCCTTCTCCCCTCAGCAAGGATATTAAACAGGCTATTTTGCTAAGAGATCAACCTTTCTTTTTATGCAAGCAGTCCTATAGCTCCCCTTTGTCTTTGGTATATCTGTAAATTAACACATTGATGCCAATGTATTCCATCAGTGGCTCTTGCTTGAATGTGTCTTAATTGACACAAATTGCAGTGCCAAGTCATCATACTAAAAGCAACAAAATATTGTAGGCCAGATTTGTAGCTCAAGTGGTAGAGCACATACTATGTGTACATGAGATCCTGTTATCAATCCCTGGCACTACACACCCCAACCGTCAACACTGCTGTTTTGTGGCACACACAAAATAGCTAAAAGTCAAAAGAAGTTAATAAAAACCATGCTTGTGTCTTTAAAAACATTAGTGATTATGATCAGAATATTATTCTGATATTTAGGAAACAAAAGGCTGTTTAAGAAAATGCCCTGTTGGCCAGACTCTGGAAAAACCAAGATGCCCTTCAACAGATGAATGACTAAAGAAACTGTGGTACATATACACAATGGAATATTATGCAGCCGCCAGGAGAGATGAAGTCATGAAATTTTCCTATACATGGATGTACATGGAATCTATTATGCTGAGTGAAATAAGACAGAGGGAGAGAGATAGACGCAGAATAGTCTCACTCATCTATGGGTTTTAAGATAATTGAAAGACATTTTTGAAATAATTCTCAGAGACTGGAAGGTGCAGCTCACGACAATAAGCTCACCACAAAGAGTGATGAGGGCTGTTAGAGAAATAACTACATTGAGAACTATCCTAAAAGTGTGAATGAATGAAGGAAATAGTAAGCCTGTCTTGAGTACAGGCATGGGTGGGATGGGGAGGAGGGAGATATGGGATATTGGTAGTGGGAAAGTTCCACTGGTGAAGGGGGGTGTTCTTTACATGACTGAAATCATACAATTACAACCATGTTTGTAATCACGGTATTTAAATAAAGATGGAAAGAAAAAAAAAAAAGAAAACGTCCTGTCAGAAATAAAACCAATATGCCCTGAATAGGATGCCAGGTTCATTTGACCTACACAAGAAAGGACTGAAACAAAGTTAGAGAATTAAAGAAGAAAAAGTTGGGGCCGGAGAGATAGCATGGAGGTAAGGCGTTTGCCTTTCATGCAGGAGATCATCGGTTCGAATCCCGGCGTCCCATATGGTCCCCCGTGCCTGCCAGGAACAATTTCTGAGCCTGGAGCCAGGAATAATCCCTGAGCACTGCCGGGTGTGACCCAAAAACCACAAAAAAAAAAAAAAAAAAAAAAAATGAAGAAAAAGTTTCTTAGAGATGAGTAAACATTTGGGGCTAAAAAGATAATACAGTGGGGCCCGGAGAGATAGCACAGTGGTGTTTGCCTTGCAAGCAGCCGATCCAGGACCAAAGGTGGTTGGTTCGAATCCCGGTGTCCCATATGGTCCCCTGTGCCTGCCAGGAGCTATTTCTGAGCAGACAGCCAGGAGTAACCCCTGAGCAATGCCAGGTGTGGCCCAAAAACCAAAAAAAAAAAAAAAGATAATACAGTGGGTCATATAACTATTCCATGTGGTCCCCTAAGCACTGCTAGGAGTGATGCCTGAGTGCAGAGACAGAAATAACCCCTGAGTATTTCCAGTACACACACACACACACACACACACACACACACACACACACACACACACACACACACACACACACAAGCAAAAGAAAGAATCAGAATTACAGGGCACTCAAAGAATGTATAGGATTGTTACAAAGACAAGCTATTTACTAAAAGCAACTTCAAGAGCCAGAGTATGAGTATATATCCCAGAGAGAACAGTGACATTTTACACAAATATCTAGATTATATAGGAAAAGGGCAAATTAAGGAAGGATAGAATAGTCATAATACTCAGAGAAAAGGAAAGACTGAAATGATGATTTCCCAAAATCAAGGTTTCATCCAGATTCTAACTATAGTTTATTTCTTCCTGGGGTTGCTATGGTAATTGTATATTGTCATGGCACATCTGAGTGTGGGATTGATAAGCAAATGATCATAACGAGCCTTTAATGACATTGAAATTATCTATTGTCACTTGGTCCTACATTTTGAATTTTCTTTTCTCCAACTGACCCTTATATTCCAGTGATTATCAGATCTCATGTAACACATTGGTTCTATTGGTAAAAACAAAATTTCTCAGCATTGTATTTGACTATATAAGGAATATGATCAAAGATGGAAACTGATCAGAGATGGAACGGTGTATGGATGTTGACATCTTAAAGGATAGACTAGAATAGTTATTTGGTGTAGTATAAGCACAAAGATATTTGTTTAAGGAAATAGCAGAATAATGTTAAGCTTAGCAGTATTTGCACAAAGAATATTTCGACACGAAAGGTCAAGTTTTCTGCTTCCTTCCGTATCTAGATCAGTTGTAAATCTGTCTCAAAGTTTCTAGGTTTTATTGTCTGAAAATTCAAGTTTATGCCTGTTAAGAAATGAATAGTTAATCATGATAATTGTAGTGAGTGAGAGAAATACAATGCCCATTTCAAATACAGACTGGAGAGGGGGAGGAGGGAAATGGGAGGCATTGGTGGTGGGAAGGTTGCACTGGTGAAAGGGGGTGTTCTTTTTTATTACTGAAACCCAACTACAACATGTTTGTAATCATGGTGATTAAATAAAGATATAATTAAAAATAAATAGGGCTGAAGTGATAATGCAGTGGTAGGGCGTTTGCTTGCACACACTGACTCAGGACGAACCTTGGTTTGATCCCCGGTGTCCCATATGGTCCCCAAGCTAGGAGCAATTTCTGAGCACGTAGCCAGGAGTAACCCCTGAGCATCACCTGTGTGGCCAACAAAACAAAACAAACAAAAAAAAACACCAGGGGTCGGAGCGATGGAGTGGAGTGGTAAGGCATCTGCCTTGACGATGCTAGCCTAAGATGGACTACAGTTCTATCCCCCAACGTCTCATATGATCCCCCAAGCCAGGCGTGATTTCTGAGCACATAGCCAGGAGTAACCCCTGAGCATTACCGGATGTGCCCCCCCAAAAAACCCCAAAACTAAACAATTTGTTTAAAAAAAATAAATGAGTAGTTAGAGGTGTGGGAATGTGGTTTAGTGATAGACTGCTTGATTTGCATGTGTGAGAACCTAAGTTCAGCTCCTTGGCACTGACCCTCATAATCATCTGTGGAGAAAGAAAAGAAAGAAAAAAGAAGGAAGGAAGGTAGGGAGGGAGGAAGGAAGGAAGGAAGGCAGGAAGGGAGGAAGGAAGGTAGGAAGGAAGGAATGAAGGTAGAAAGGAAGGAAGGGAGGGAGGGAGGGAGGGAGGGAGGGAGGAAGGAAGGAAGGAAAGATGGAAAGAAAGGGAAAGAAAAAAGAAGAGATGAAAAAGGAAAGAGCCCTGAGCAACGCCGGGTGTGGCCCAAAAACCAAAAAAAAAAAAAAGGAAAGAGAAAGAGAAAGAAAAAGAAAAAAGAGAAAAGGAAGATAGTGAAGGGAAGGAAGGGGAGGAAGAAATGTAAGTAGGCAAAATGAATGGAAGGACGGAAAGAAGAAAGGAAGGAGGGGAGGAAGAAAAGAAGGAAGGAAGAAATGCAAAAACCAGACAAGCAGAATGATAGTTCCAGAGGGAAGAGCGATTTGGGCAAAGTAGAAGGGTGAAAAAGATCTAGAGAAACAAAATCTCAGTTACAAAATAAATAAGTCATAAGATGTAATGTACAGCAAGGGAACAATATTGCAATATTTGAAAATTGCAATTTGAAATTGAAAATTGCTATAAAAATTGCTACAAAAAGTGTTATGTGAGATCATTTCACATTTATTAATGTATATATAATGGCTCATTATATTGCATACTAATATAATGTGGTGTGTTAACTATGCTTCTATATTTTAATAGTAGAAAATAAATACAGGGGCTGGGAAGGTGGCGCTAGAGGTTAGGTGTCTGCCTTGCAAGCGGATGGACCGCGGTTCGATCCCCTGGTGTCCCATATGGTCCTCCCAAGCCAGGGGTGATTTCTGAGTGCATAGCCAGGAGTAACCCCTGAGCGTCAAACGGGTGTGGCCCAAAAACCAAAAAAAAAAAAAAAAAAAAAGAAAAGAAATACAGATAAAAATCTAGGGACCGGCCCGGAGAGATAGCACAGCGGCGTTTGCCTTGCAAGCAGCCGATCCAGGACCAAAGGTGGTTGGTTCGAATCCCGGTGTCCCATATGGTCCCCCGTGCCTGCCAGGAGCTATTTCTGAGCAGACAGCCAGGAGTGATCCCTGAGTACCGCCGGGTGTGGCCCAAAAACAAAAAACAAAAAAAAAAAAAAAAAAATCTAGGGACCGGAAAGATAGTACAGCGGAAGGGCATTTGCCTTGCATGCAGCCAATCCAGGACGGATGGTGGTTCGAATCCTGACATCCTTTATGGTCCCCCATGCCTGGCAGGAGCAATTTCTGAATGCAGAGCCAGGAGTAACCCCTAAGCGCTGCTGGGTGTACCCCAAAAACAAAAACAAAAAAACAAAACAAAACAAAAATCTAATGCCTCCAAACTTGGTATTTCACTTAAATGTTTTTTTTCACTTAACATTATCACTATTTTTTCAAAGTTCATATATTTGATTAAAAAAACTTTAAGCACCATGGTTACAAATTGTTTATTGTTGGGTTTCATATAACATACACATCCTTCACCAGTGTACCATCCTGTTACTATCACCGATGCCTCCCATTTCCCTTCTACCCCTCAACCTACCACCCCTGCCATGCTCTAAGACAGGGAAATTACTTCTCTCTCTAATATTTTTAAACATTATATGGATCATTTAGTACCATAATCTTATGTTCAGCCGTTCCTTCATCCTAGTACAATAATTCTAAGCATAGAATTTTCAGCCTCAGGGCCGGAGAGATAGCATGGAGGTAAGTCATTTGCCTTGCATGCAGAAGTCAGTGGTTCGAATTTCAGCATCCCATATGGTCCCCAGAGCCCGCCAGGAGCAAATTCTGAGCATAGAGCCAGGAGTAACCCCTGAGCGCTGCTGGGTGTGACCCCCGCCCCCAAAAAAAAGCATTCATACTGGCAAGACCTCTCTACCCATGAGCACTCCCCAGGCCACATCAATAAAAAACAGTTTTCAAAATTTCTCCAATGAACATATTTTGTTCTTAGACATTTTTATTTTTATTTGTTGTTTTCCTGGGCCACATTTGGCAGTGGTCAGGGGTACTGTTTCTGTCTTGGCTCTGGACTTAAGGTCCTATAGAGTTTAAGGACCCATATGTGGTCCTGAGGCTTTGAATCAGGGTCAGCAGAATGCAGGCAAGTGCCTTAAATTTTGTCCTATTTCTCTGGCTCTTACAATGTTTTAAATAGAATATGTAAAAAAAAGTAAAAACTTGGAGAAAAAAGGCTTTAAAGGAGCTAATCAATACTGATAATAAGTGAAGAATAAGAATGAGAGGCTGGGGCCGGTGCGGTGGAGGACCGAGGTTCATCCCCCGGCGTCCCATATGGTCCCCCAAACCAAGATTGACTTCTCAGCGCATAGCCAGGAGTAACCCCTGAGTGTCACCGAAAAATAAAAAATAAAATAAAAAAAAGAATGAGAGGCTTTGTGGGTTTTTTGTTTGTTTGTTTGTTTGTTTTGTTTTGGGTCACACCCGGCAGTGCTCAGGGGTTACTCCTGGCTCTAAGCTCAGAAATCGCTCCTGGGGGTGCGGGAAGGTGGCGCTAGAGGTAAGGTGTTTGCCCTGCAAGCGCTAGCGTAGGATGGACCGTGGTTCGATACCCCGGCGTCCCATATGGTCCCCCCAAGCCAGGAGCGACTTCTGAGCGCATAGCCAGGAGTAACCCCTGAGCATCAAACGGGTGTGGCCCAAAAACCAAAAAAAAGAAAGAAAGAAAGAAAGAAAGAAATCACTCCTGGCAGGCTCAGGGACCATATGGGATGCCGGAATTTGAACCACTGTCCTTCTGCATGCAAGGCAAACGCCCCACCTCCATGCTATCTCTCCGGCCCAGAATTAAAGTTAATTCAAGAGGAAGGTAGCAGTAAATAAACCCCACAACATACCAGTTTGCCATCCAGATTCAGCCAAATCAAAGACACTGAATTTCTCTAGAGTTGGTGTGCTCCAGAAGAGAGCTAACTGCTACTTCAAAGAGAAATCTAAACAAAGCACTTGAAACTAACATTTGTAAAAAAAAAAAAATTTTTTTTTTTGGTTTATGGGTCACACCCGGTAGTTCTCAGGGGTTACTCCTGGCTCCACTTTCAGAAATCAGAAATGGCAGGCTCAACAGACCATATGGAATGCCAGGATTTGAATCACCGTCCTTCTGTGTGCAAGGCAAATGCCTTACCTTCATGCTATCTCTCCAGCCCCACGTTTGTAAATTTTTAATGGCAAAGAAAAGCAAATGAAATATCTATCCATCAGTAGGAAAATAAATGATGGCTCTTCAATTTGATGTAAGATCAGATTGCCTTTTAAAATTCCAAGCATCAGGGCCTGAGAGATAGCACAGCGGTAGGGCATTTTCCTTGCATGCAGCTGATCCAGGATGGACAGTGGTTCAAATCCCTGCATCCCATATGGTCCCCCATGCCTGCCAGGAACAATTTCTGAGCACAGAGCCAGGAGTAATCCCTGAGCACATTGGATGTGACTCAAAATCCAAAAAAAAAAAAGGGGGGGGCATTTTTTATATTTATGTATAATACATATATGTATTTATGCCTTTGATCATTTTCTCTCAAGTTTATCTACTTTGTAGCTTCCAAATAAAGAATAAATCTGTAGTTAGTCAAAATCTTTGAGCAAAAACATAGTAAGAATTATTTCACGCAGTCTGAAAAGCAGTACTAAAATTGGAGTGAACTTGTGTTCTATTTTTATTTTAATAAATGACCATTTTAAAAAATAAATAGCTATTTTTTCCTAAATAAAAAAGATTCTAGGATTATGAGGGAATGTATATGAAAATGGATTACAGATTAGACATATCAAATAACACACAATTGAACAAACAAGCACTACACAGAAATAAAATGTTAGAATGCTCAAATTAGAGGTGATTTGTTTTTCCTTTAAAATTTCCTTTAATGGCCATATGGCAGGCTTCTTTTAGGTTCCATGCAAGGAGGGTCACCATTTTGTAAAGGCCACATGATATAATTCACATGCTAGGTTTTCTCAAGCCTATTTCCATTAACATCCATTACATCCATAACATTCCATTTCCCTGGCCATATCAGGGAAGGACACAAGGGAGCAGTAGGGAGGTGCCCCAAGGCAAAAGTCAATCATCTTGAAGTTCATCAGAAAGCTAGAACCTCCCTTTATCCCATTCTTATATAATCCTCTTCATGGCCTTGGGCAGAGTTCATCTTCTTCTAGAGATGACCCTCGCTGGTCAGTTTGGGGGCTGTTGGCAGGCAGATTAATGTATTCAACTTAAATTTCTTTTAAAAAAATTTTTAATGTCTTTCCATTAAAAGAGAAACCAGGGGATAGGAGAGTTTATATAGCTTATAAGGCACTTGTCTTGTACACAGTCTACACAGATTCAAACCCTGACATCCATATGTGCCCCACCCCCCGCAGATCCACCAAAGGTAATGAGCAGAGAGCCAGGAATAAACCCTGAGGGAAAAAAAAAGTCTTCAAAAATCAATAGAAATAACTAGGGGGAGTTAGGATAGAGCAAAAAATTAGAATACTGTGGAAAATAGGCCCACACACCATCTCCTACCTGTCCTGCCCTCTCAGGTAGGTCCTGGAGCCAGGGACCTCACATAAATTACCAGGCCAGCTGTTCCCTTTTGCTGAACCCTCTGCCTTTTCAAGTACTTAGAACACTTTATCTCTATTTAATCCCCAGAGCTACCTCAATGAGGTGTATGCTATTATCTGTATTTCCTAGATTTAAGAATTGACTCATGGATTTGGATCACTCAGCCAAGGTCACAAAATGGGTAAAGAGTAGAGTCCAATTCAAGCTGTAGCCTAGTATATTCTTGGAGCTCTTCTATGTGGTGGAGGATTATCTCTCTATTGGTCCACTCATTCATTCATTCATCCATTTATTCTATTCATGTCCACTAAGCTCAATCTATGTGCCAAACATCAGGCTGTTGCTGGAACATCAATTTTTTGTTTTGTTTTGTTTTTGGCAGTGCTCAGGGGTTACTCCTGGCTCTATGCTCAGAAATCACTCCTGGCAGGCTCAGGGGATGGGATGCCGGAATTCGAACCACCGACCTTCTGCATGAAAGGTAAACACCTTACCTCCATGCTCTCTCCGGCCCCTGAACATCAATTTTTTATTTAATTTAAGAACTATGGTTTAGGGGCGGAGAGATAGCATGGAGGTAAGACATTTGCCTTGCATGCAGAAGGTCAGTGGTTCGAATCCCTGCATCCCATATAGTCCCCCGAGCCTGCCAGGAGCAATTTCTGAGTGTAGAGCCAGGAGTAACCCCTGAGCACTGCTGGGTGTGACCCAAAAACAAAAAAACAAAATAAACAAATGAAAAAGAACTATGGTTTAGGGCAGGAGAGATAGCATGGAGGCAGGGTGTGTTTGCCTTGCATGCTGAAGGACGGTGGTTCGAATCCCAGCATCCCATAGGGTCCCTCAAGCCAACCAGGAGCGATTTCTGAGTGTAGAGCCAGGAGTAACCCCTGAGCGCTGCCGGATGTGACCCCCCCAAAAAAGAACCGTGGTTTACAAATTATTAATAATTCAATACCCAACTAGTAGTATCCATTACTATCTCTAATTTCCTTCTTTATATTTAATGCTATTTGTTCTGATATAAGTATAACTAGCTATCTGTTTTGTTACTTCTTCCATTGGCTTATGTGATTGCTTTTCATTCACTCTGATTCTTTATTTACCCTGTAAATTTAGGGGAATTTCCTAAAAGCAGTAGATAAATGGATCTTCTTTCCTGATCTAACCAGCTATTCTGTGCCTTTAAATAGGAGGGTTTAGTCATTGACATTGAGAGAGATAAATGATATTTAGCGCTGTGTTGCCATCTTTTTGAATATGTGCGTGAAATCTAGCTATTTTTGCAAGAGTTGTTTCTTTCTTTTTTTTTTCTTTTTTGGTTTTTGGGTCACACCTGACAACGCTCAGGGATTATTCCTGGCTCTATGCTCAGAAATTGCTCCTGGCAGGCTCGGGGGACCATATGGGATGCCAGGATTCCAACCGCCATCCTTCTGAATGCAAGACAAACACCTTACCTCCATGCTATCTCTCCAGTCCCAAGTGTCTGTTTCTTTATGGGTGGCCTTTCAGTAACTTTTGTAAGATTGGTATAGTTGTTGCAAATTCTGCCAGTTCTTTTTTGTATGAAAGGTTCTTATTCCTCTCCACAAGTCTAAAAGATAGCTTGAAAGAGTAGTGGCCAAAGTAATGGACTACTTCCAGTAGTGGCTGGAAGTTTATTTCATTCAATACTTTGAATATGTCTTTCCTCCACTCTTTCCTGTCTTGTAAGATGTTATACAGAAGGTCTGTTGCTATTCTTATGCTGTTTCCCTTATATTTGAGAATTTTATTTCTCTTGATGCTTTAAGTAGTATGTATTTGTCTTTTTTTATGTACAGTTTTTTTTATTTAAACACCTTGATTACATACATGATTGTGTTTGGGTTTCAGTCATATAAAGAACACCACCCATCACCAGTGCAACATTCCCATCACCAATGTCCCAAGTCTCCCTTCGCCCCACCCGACCCCCGCCTGTACTCTAGACAGGCTCTCCATTTTCCTCATACATTCTCATTATTAGGACAGTTAAAAATGTAGTTATTTCCCTAACTAAACTCATCACTCTTTGTGGTGAGCTTCCTGAGGTGAGCTGGAATTTCCAGCTCTTTTCTCTTTTGTGTCTGAAAATTATTATTACAAGGGTGTCTTTCATTTTTCTTAAAACCCATAGATGAGTGAGACCATTCTGCGTTTTTTCCCTCTCTCTGACTTATTTCACTCAGCATAATAGATTCCGTGTACATCCATGTATAGGAAAATTTCATGACTTCATCTCTCCTGACAACTGCATAATATTCCATTGTGTATATGTACCAGTCTTTTGATTTTACTATTTTGATTCCTATGTGTATTGGCATTATTCTCTTTGAGACTTTTGTTTGATACTCTTTGAGCCTCTTAAATCTGTGCAGGGACTTCTCTCCAGAGATCAGGAAAGTTCTTGGTAGTTATTTCTTCCATCAGCTGCTCTTCTTTCCCTTTTTCCCTCTCTTTCTAGTATACCTATGATTTGAAGATTATTCCTTTTGCTATTATCACATATTTTACTTTCTCTTCCATTTGTTCATCTCTTTTCTTTTGTCACTTAATTTTTGGTAATGGCCAGTATTTTGTTTTCAATATTACTGATATAGTCCTCTGCATGTTGAATTCTGTTGTTGTGTCTGGCTATTGTATTTATTAACTCCAGTTCCATTTGTATAGACTCTTTGATACCCTGTAATCATTTCATCTTTCAGTTGATTGAATTGTTTTCAAATGGCTGCCTCATTTCCATTATGGCCACTTAATGATTTGGTGGGGTTATTATCCCTGTTTGCCAGAGCATGTGAATTCCTTTGTTCCTTCATTGTTTTTAAATTTTTGTGAGTTTCAGTTTCTCAGTTGTCTAAGATCTAAACTGTTTCTTAATATTTCAGTAAGCTGGGGCTAGGAAAAAAGGATTTGTTGATTGTAGAATGATTCAAAGTGAGCTAACATGCTCCAATGTTCATATGGGTGAATGATTAATGATCCTGTTTGTATAGGGTATAATTATGGATGTTCTTAATGCAAAATATCAAAACCAGAAATCTTTTTTAAACCAGAAATCTTAGTATTAATAGGGATGAAGTTCAGTGTGGATGCTAATGTGTCTTCTAGATTTGGGGTTCCAGAGTTGGGCAGCAGCACAAGACGGAGGTGTGTGACTGGGGCTTCCTGTGCAAGGGCCCAAGCACATACTTTTTTTTTTTTTTTTTTTTTAAAACAAAGGAGCACATAGGGCTGGAGCAATAGCACAGCAGTAGGACGTTTGCCTTACCCGTGATGACCTGGGATAAACCCAGATTGTTTTATTTTTTTCCCTTTCCATCCCCCCCCCTTTTTTTTTTTTTTTTTTTTTTTGATGAACCCAGGTTTAATCCCTGGCATCTCATATGGTCCCCTGAGCTTGCCAGGAGTGACTTCTGAGCGCAGAGCCAGGAGTAACCCCTGAGAGCTGCCAGGTGTGACCCCAGAAACAAAACAACAACTACAAAACAAAAACAACAACAAAACCAAAGGAGCACACAGCATTATAGTTTTATAATGAAAGACTATCTCCACAGACAGTGCAGTTTACCTAGTTCTCTAAAGCAATTTCCACAGTCATTCACCTTCTAAGCACCCTGTTCTTCTTCATAAACTTTGTCATTTGCTGAAATTTTCCTTATATGTCTAAGTTCCACCGGGAGAAATATTTTCTTTGAGCTCCTCATTTCCTGAGTTTAAATTAGAGTAAATACTTTCTGAAGGTTAACTGTTCCATGATTAAAGAACAAAGTGTCACAAGCAGTGTTGTAGATTCTTGGAGAGCTGTGTAGGACAGGAGACCAGGGTTATTATTCAAGAAGATGAAGGAGGGCCCGGAGAGATAGCATAGCGGCGTTTGCCTTGCAAGCAGCTGATCCAGGACCAAAGGTGGTTGGTTCGAATCCCGGTGTCCCATATGGTCCCCTGTGCCTGCCAGGAGCTATTTCTGAGCAGACAGCCAGGAGTAACCCCTGAGCATTGCCGGGTGTGCCCCCCCCCAAAAAACAAACAAACAAACAAAAAAAAAACAGAAGACAACAAGAAGATGAAGGAATCATTCATGGGACTGTTTGAGAGAGAGAAAGAGAGAGAGAAAATTTGCTTTATAGCAAGAAGTCATGAATACACTCGAGACTTTGACCCCAGAATAGAATTGACTGACACAATAAAAGAACAATTATAGATCTTGAGTGGGATCCTGGCCCCATATTTCCTCTATAGAGAAAGCAGAATCATAGGAACCAAGTGGGGTACCTCTGAGTTCAGCTAGGTTGACATTTAATATGGCTTTTGATTTCACCTGTTTAAAAGTTGTATTTCTGGGCCAGAGTGATGGCACAGTGGTCGGGTATTTGCCTTGCACACTGCTGACCTGGTGAAGCCTCATCCCCCACCCTTTCTCCCTAGGTAACTTGACCTTACCTGCAAGACCCCACCCATTCCTGGGAGGGGTCTTGGAAAAGGTAGATAAGGTATGGACCAGAGGGGATTAGGGCTTTTTGGTTGGCTCTCGCGCACTTCTGGTCTTTGACCAGCTTGGAGGTGAAAGGGAAGATGGCTGAAAGGAGTTAAGACGCAGGGCTAAGAATGGCTGTGCTTGAAAGGTTATGATATAGGCCACACACATGTGGTGAATAGGGCATGAATAAAGATGATGCTTCCTGATGCCTGTCTCTGGATGAGTCTGATTCCACCTTTCACCTAAACCTGGGACCCACCGGATGATGGGGAATGAAGCCACGTGGCTGGGGCCTAAGGAAAAAATCCCTCCATCCACCTCCATCCAGGTCCATCATCAATTATTTAATGCAACAACCTGGGACAAAACGGGTTCAATTTCCAGCATCCCATATGGTCCCCCGAGCCTGCCAGGGCAATTTCTGAGTGCAGAGTCACGAGTAAACCCTGAGTGCCATTGGGTGTGGCACAAACAAACAAACAAGTTGTATATTGGTGGTCATAAGGCTCTATGGTTAAAAGCTCTTGCCTTGCAAGCATAAAGCTACATGTTTGATCCTTGTACTGCTCACATCACCAAACAACTATTTTTTTGTTTTGTTTTGTTTTGTTTTTTGGGTCACACCCGGCAGCGCTCAGGGATTACTCCTGGCTCTACACTCAGAAATCACTCCTAAAAGGCTTAGGGGACCATTTGGGATGCCGGGATTCGAACCACCGTCCTTCTGCATGCATGGCAAGCACCCTGCCTCCATGCTATCTCTCCAGCCCTTACCAAGCAACATTTTATAATATCCTTCTGCACACATCCAGGTGTGTGCAAGCATTACAGTTAAAGATCCACAAGCATTTCCACTAAGAGTTTAGTGAGCACTAGTTCAAGAATACTGGCAAGCACAATAAGAATATATTGGAGGGGTGGTGCAAGCGGTAGGGCGTTTGCCTTGAGTGTGCCAACCTAGGACAGACCGTGGTTTGATCCCCTGGTATCCCATATGGTTCCCCCAAGGCAGGAGTATTTTCTGGGCGCATAGCCAGGAATAACCCCTGAGTGTCACCGGGTGTGGCCCAAAAAATTAAAAAAAGGAATGTACTGGAGCACTACAACTAAAAGTGTGAGTCCCATCAAACACTACTGCTGAGTGTGTGATTATCTCAGCCAGGTGTGCAAATCCCTACTAAGCACCACTACCAAGCATGTGGGTATAATGGACAGAAAAAGGTAAAATGCATCCTTTCAAACTAGAAGAATGGCCTAAGCAAAATAAGGTTAAGATGAATACAATGTTCATCATAGCATTCGTGTTGATAATGGCAAACGTTATAATAAATCTTGTCCAAGTATAAGGCAATGATTAAACAGTAAATTGGGTCATGAAAAAGTAGTCATTAAAATACTTTATAAAACAATAAGTATTATGCATTGTTATGTTATTATTATGATTGTTATGTAAATGCAAATAAGATGACAATGAGGTTTCACCTTATACTAGTGAGAGTGGCTTATATCAAAAAGTCTAGAAACAGCCGGTCCTGGTGGGTATAGAGAGAAAGAAATCCTCATTCACCATTGATGGGAGGTCATTTGGTTCAGCTTCCATGAAAAATAATATATGTCTCAAAAATTAAGACTATAACATCCGGGGCAAGGAAGGTTGCACTAGAGGTAAGGTGTCTGCCTTGCAAGCGCTAGCATAGGACGGACCGCAGTTCCATCCCCCGGTGTCCCACATGGTTCCCCCAAGCCAGGGGCGATTTCTGAACGCATAGCCAGGAGTAACTCCTGAGCGTCAAATGGGTGTGCCCCCCCCCAAAAAAAAAGACTATAACATCCATCTGACCCAGTAAATTTTATTCCTTGACATCTATCCCAAGAACACAAAACATTACTAATTAATTCAATAAGATATATGTGTACCTGTGTTCATTACAGCACTACTTAATAACCAGTCAGGTGCCCAATGATGAATGAGTAAATAAAGAAATTGTGCTCTATGTGCATAATGGAATACTGCTCAGTCATGAGAAAAGATGGAATCTTGTACTTTACTACAACTTGAATGAGACTGGAAGCCATCATGTTAAATGAAATAAGCCGGAGGGAGAAGGACAAATGCCGGATGAGCTCACTCTATCTGTGACATACAAAGTAACAAAGAAGGAATATAGAGATCATGAAAGAGATAAGGCACTTGCCTTACATGTGACTGGCCTTGGTTTGATCTCTGGCACCATGGATAAGAAGGCCTGGAGCATCATCAGGAGTAACCCTGAGTGAGCATGGCTGAATGTGGTACACCTCCATTCCAGGCTTTCTGAATGGAAAAATAAAGAACACTAGTGAATGTAGATAAACCCTAGGATTGACAATAGAACTGAGGTTACCAGAAGGAGTGGGAGAATGAGAAATAGGTCAGTTGCAAGAGATATTGAGGGGGACTCTAAGTGACAGAGATAGAGTGAGTTTTGGCATTTTGGTGGTTGAGGAGCTGCCATCACTTTGTACATAAAAACATAAACATTAACAAACCATGTTACAACAACAACAATAATATCAATATCAATAATAAGTTAACAAGCTAAGGTTCATTTGTAGACTTACATGTTTAGAGATTGGTGAAGATAATCAACATGTATATTTCATGAAAAACAATGTTCCCAAACAGTATATCTGTTATTATGTCATTCTTATAATTTCACCTCTGTATATGAAAAAAATATTGTTTTTTCTTTAACCAGTGTGCCTATAGATGACTTTGCCCTTTTTGAGAACTTTTCTTTTTACTTCCTGGAAATAAATATCAATTATTTGGTAAATAAAAATGAATAAAAAACATAAAGGTAACTATGATCTTGGCTTTCCTTTGGAGATGAGAGTTAGAGGTAGATGATTTAACCTGGCAGGTGTGAACAGAATGAAGGAAAAGGAGGTGAGTTTAGAGGAAAATCCCCAGGGGAGAAACTTGGTGTGGGGGTGTGCTCTCCATCCTCCTGGGAAACAGAATCCTCTCCAAACAGGGAAGGTATTAAAACCCAGCCAGCTAGCTCTAATCAGCTTAGTCCTCCTTCCAACTCCTTCCCTCTCAGACTGCCAGGTGTGAGAATAATGGGATTAGTTATGCAGATTTGATTCTAGGACCCCAGGGGCCCTGCAAGTAGCAGTCCTCCCCACCCCACCCCCGTCCCCCAAACCACCGAATGAGCACCAGCCTGTCAAGGTTTCAGGCCCTCCTTAGCATGAAGGGGGGAAGATAGTGGGGAGAGAGAGTAGATTGTCTCTCTCCCAGGGACTCCTTTCCTATCAATCAATCCCTCTCAAGGAGCGATTCCTTACCTCAAATTCAGTTTCTGCCACATGCATTATGAATGTCATGTTTTATGTACCTATCTCTGCATGCCAAAGACAAATCCTAAGGTTTCACACACACAGGGCAAGAGTTTTACCGCAGAACATTTCCTGCCTCTTCAACGCTCTTGTTTTGTTTTGTCTTTTTTTTTCTTTTTTTCCTTTTCTCTTTTTATCCTCTCTTTAATGCTTTATTTTTCTCTGATACAAAATACAAAAAAGATGTAAATGTATCTACTTCAAATATATTTTATTATAAGAAAGAAAAATATTACTGAGAACCTACACCTGAGAAATATAATCTTTCGATTCACACAGACATAACTGGCATTACCCACTCTTCTCCCTGAAGTCCTTTTGGCCTCATGGCTTAGTTGACTCCCTAAGCATTGGTCCATGTGGATGGACAGGACAGCTGACAGGAGACCAGCCCATAGAGACAGGTACCTTTCCTCTCAGCATGCTATCTGTCCCAGAGTCCTCAGGGAGGAAGGCTACCTTTCCTGGGCTGTGGCTCTCAGAAACACGTTTACTTTGCTTGTTGATGAGAATTTAAACAGCACCACACAGGGGAACCTCAGCAACATCACTTACCCTCCTTGAAGCTCCCAGGTGCCTCAGTGATTTCATAGTCAGGTCTGGTTCTCCTGCACTAAAGCATTTGGCCTTCCCATTGCCCCTTTATTTGGCTTATGACTGATTATTCACTGAAAGGGCCAGAGGTTCTGACCAGTTTCCCCTCAAAGAGAAGAATGCTTGACTAGATTCTGATTCCTGTATCCCTGAGTCCCTTCTGAAGGTGATGAACACACGGCCTGGTACCTTTTAGCCTAGGGAGTTGCAACCAGGGCAGCAACTATCTTCTTAGTTTCTCACATTTTTTTCAAAGACTTCATTACACAGACCATGAAACTATTTCAGTTCAGCTATTTGTCTCTGATTTATCGTCACCATTCACAGACCTTTACTTACCTTTTTTTCTTAAAAAAAAAAGTTGTTTTTAGGACTCAGAGATAGTACAGGAGTAGTATGCTTGCCTTTTATGTGGCCAACACAGGTCTGACCCCCCCCCCCACAATCTATTCCAAGAGTGAGTGCTTTCTGAGCGTACGTAGCAGGGTGTGAACCTCTCTCAGAGTTAAAATTATTTTTTTCGGGCCGGGCGGTGGCGCTAAAGGTAAGGTGCCTGCCTTGCCTGCGCTAGTCTTGGACGGACCGCGGTTCGATCCCCCGGTGTCCCATATGGTCCCCCAAGCCAGGAGCAACTTCTGAGCACATAGCCAGGAGTAACCCCTGAGCATTACCGGGTGTGGCCCAAAAAAATAAAAAAAAAATATTTTTTTCATTTGTTTTTTGGCAACACCTGATAACATTTAGGGATTAATTCTGGCTCTGTGCTCAGAAATCACTCCTGACAGGCTCAGGAAACCATATGGAATGTCAAGGATCAAAGCGGGTTGGTTGCTTGTAAGGCAAATGCCCAACTTGCTGTGCTATCACTTAGGCCTCCTATCTTATTTTTTTTTTATTATTATTGAGTTAACATGGTTTACAATTGATTTAATGTTTACGCTTTCAATATGCAATGTCATTGCACCACATAGTCATCAGAGGGACAAAAATCTTCCAATATTATTTTTTATGTTACCTATAATTCTCCCTGTTACTCTCGTCCTTCCTCCCTCCATAACCTCAGCTCTGTTGTCAGAATTCAAGGGTCTGTTCTTATTTACCACTATTTTTTTCTTGCTTTGTTTTTTTTATATGCCATATATAAGGAACATCATTCAGCATTTGTCTTTCCTCAAACTTACCATTTTTATTATGACACCTTATATTCCATTCAACTTGTAGCAAAATTTCAGATTTTATATTTTCCCATGGCTTAGTAATATTTCATTATGTAGATAAACCAGTTTTTCTATCCACTTTTTTGACATTGGGCATTTGGATGGTTTCCAGGCCTATTATAGTGTTGAAATAAACACAGTTGATAAATATATCTTTTTTTTAGTTGATAAATATATCTTTTTGAATTAATATTTCTATGTTTGTTAAATAGTTTCCAAGGAATGAAATTAGTGTATCATATGGAAGCTTCATTTTAAATTTATTTTAAAAATTTTCATACTGGGGTAGGAGGGGAGGTAAAGAAAAAAAGAAAGAAAATTTTTCATACTGTTTTTCATGAAGATTAAAGAGGGCTTTTTTTTTTTTTCTAGTTTAAAGGTACATTTTTCGAGGACACAAAGGCCACCCACAGAATGGGAGAAACTACTCACTCAATACCCATCAAATAAGGGGCTAATATCTAAGATATACAAGATACTGACAGAACTCGGTGGTTCAAATTTTGGCACCCCAAATGGTCCCCTGTGCCTGCCAGAGCAATTTCTGAGTGCAGAGCCAGTAAACATTGAAGAAATTAAAAAGGAAATACCCATGGCCTAAAAAACAGTGTGTCTCTACCCATGAAGCATACTGTTATGACCAGCTACAGGCTCTGGACATGCTAATTATCCAAGGTCTTTCTTTATGGTCTCAGGAAAAGTTCTACTCAGTGGCGGTGAACCAGGAAATATTAACTCTGGTGTAAGGTAATATTTTACTGTCGTTTTGATTTACATTTCACTGATAATCAGTTACGATGAAACACTTTGTTATATCTCTGTTGGTCATCTGTGTGTCTTCTCTGAGGAAGTGTCTGGTTATCACCTTGACTTTCTAACTATCCCCATCTGATTTCTTTTTTTTTTTCTTTATTTAAACATCTTGATTACAAATATGATTGTGATTAGGTTTCAGTCATGTAAAGAACCCCTCCTTCACCAGTGCAACATTCCCACCACCAATGTCCCAAATCTCCCTCCATCCCACCCCACCCCCACCTGTACTCTAGACAGGCTTTCCAGTTTCCTCATTCATTCACATGATTATGGTAGTTCTCAGTGTAGTTATTTCTATAACTGCACTCAACCACTCTTTGTGGTGAGCTTCATGAAGTGAGCTGGAAGTTCCAGCCCTCCTCTCATTGTCTTTGAGGATTGTTGCAAAAATGACTTTTATTTTTCTTAAAATCCATAGATGAGTGAGACTATTCTGCATTTCTCTCTCTCTCTCTTTCTCTCTCTCTGACTTATTTCACTCAGCATGATAGATTCCATGTACATCTATGTATAGGAAAATTTTATGACTTCATCTCTCCTAACAGCTACATAATATTCCATTGTGTATATGTACCACAGTTTCTTTAGCCATTCGTCTGTTGAAGGGCATCTTGGTTGTTTCCACAGCCTGGCTATTGTGAATAGTGCTGCAATAAATATAGGTGTGAGGAAGGGGTTTTTGTATTGTCTTCTTGGTGTTCCTAGGGTATATCCCTAGGAGTGAAATAGCTGGGTCGAATGGGAGCTCAATTTCCAGTTCCTGGAAAAATCTCCATATCGCCTTCCATAGAGGTTGGACTAGACGGCATTCCCACCAGCAGTTGATAAGAGTTCCTTTCTCTCCACGTCCCCGCCAGCACTGATTATTCTCATTCTTTGTGATGTGTGCCAATTTCTATGGTGTGAGATGGTATCTCAACGTTGTTTTGATTTGCATCTCCCTGATGATTAGTGATGAGGAGCATTTTTTCATGTGCCTTTTGGCCATTTGTATTTCTTTTTTTATCAAAGTGTCTGTTCATTTCTTCTCCCCATTTTTTGATGGGATTAGATGGTTTTTTCTTGCAAAGTTCTGTCAGTGCCCTGTATATTTTGGATATCCCATCTGATTTCTAACTATCCTTATACATCTGATTTCCAAGGAAGTGCAAAGCCTTTTTTACTACATGTTTCTCAATTAAAAAAAAAAACACAACAACTTCATAGTGATTTCCTACTCCCTTCAAAATAAATTTAGCCTTTTAATGTCCCTCTTCTCCAACTCTACTGAACTCTGGCTCCTGCACCCAGTTTAGAGGACCAGGGACATGGCAGAGCATTGACCTTGAAGTGTGAGGCAGTGGGTCCTATCCGCAGCACCACTAAGACAACATAAACAAAAAGCATAAGATAATGCCTACATTGGACATGGTCTTCCTCAAGGCCTTGGTTATCCCACTACCTAGAATGTCTCACCAAGGTACCATTTTTTTAAGTGTTACAAGTTATAATTCAATATTATGATTGTGGTGGTTGGATACTCAATGCTGCAAACACATAGTTTTTGGAAATTGGACCGTTTGGTTCAACACTTTCAAGTCCTTTATAATCTCTGCACTGCAGAGTATCCTCAGTACTTGTTTGATATCTGGCTTCTCATATGATCCCCTAAGCCTACCAGAATAGATTTCTTTTATTTTTTATTTTTTATTTTATTTTATTTTATTTTTTATTTTTTTTTGGTTTTTGGGCCACACCCGGTGACGCTCAGGGGTTACTTCTGGCTATGCGCTCAGAAGTCGCTCCTGGCTTGGGGGACCATATGGGACACCGGGGGATCGAACCATGGTCCCTCCTAGGCTAGCGCAGGCAAGGCAGGCACCTTACCTCTAGCGCCACCGCCCGGCCCTATTTTTTATTTTTAATTATGAGAACAAAGATGCAAAGAAAGAGGAAAAGGTAAAGTTACAGTGGGAGGACAATCACCCATTAACAGAATTCTCAGAAGAAATCCTCTTGCTGACACCTTAATTTTGATCTTTCAGCCAAAGAACATTAAGAAAAATAAAACAGAACTCATGCACAATTACTTTGTCCCTCAAGTCCCCAGATTGTAGTACATTATAACATTTCTTAGCAGTACACAAAGCAATTTAAAGCCATAAAATTTATGTAACTCCTTAAACATTAAAGGCATAGTATTTTTTTTACAGTTCCATGCACATGCATATTAGTTTAAGTTAACCTCAAAAGTTTAAGTGGATTTTTTTTAAGGATTAGAGTCAAAGAAACACAGTAAAAACGGTGTTAAAGTGGCAATTATTGTTTGCATAGGCCCACCAAAATATGGGGGACATGGAAAGGAAAAGCCTTGGCCTAATTACAAAGAGACCCTACCCCTGAAGTTTCCTGGCTTAAGACCAACTCTAGGCTCTAGGCCAGGGGTCCTCAAACTTTTTAAATAGGGGGCCAGTTCACTGTCCCTCAGACCATTGGAGGGTCTGACTATAGTAAAACCAAAACTTATGAACAAATTCTTATGCACACTGCATATATCTTATTTTGCAATGAAGAAACAAAACAGATACAAATATAATATGTGGCCCGTGGGCCATAGTTTGAGGACCACTGCTAGGCATACTAGGTTGTCCAATCCAAGTCATTGTCTGTAACAGCAAGGTACCATTTTTTTAAATTAATAAATTGTTTAATTGAATCACAGTTACAAAGCTTTTCATATTGAGTTTCAGTCATATGATATTTTAATACCCATCCCTTCCCTGGGGGTTCATTTCCCACCACCAATGTAACCAGTTTCCCTTCTGCCCTCTCTGCCTCCCTTTACGGTAGTCATTTTCTTCTCTCTGTCTCCTTTTTTATACTTTTAGACATTGAAGTGCACAATAATGTTACTGAGGGGTATCATGCATATTACTTTACCTCATTGCAGCACCCAGTTTTGTCCAGAGTGATCATTCCCAACTATCATTGTCATAGTGGTCCCTTCTCTGCCCTAACTGTACGACCGTCTATTTGTGGCAAGCTTCCTACCATAGACTAGTCCGCTCTATTGTCTTTTCACCGGGTACCATTTCATCATCTTTTAAACTTCCTCATTTTTGTCCCAATTTCACTCTCTTTAGGGAGCTCACTTTATCTTCATACTCAATACAGAGTTTCATTCCACCAGCACTCCTGACTCCCTTGGTTCTGTTCCCCCTTTCTCAGTAACATTCTAATTTTCTAATATATTTCATAATTTATACCTTTATTATGATTATTTGCTACCCTCCACCAGAACTGGGATCTCTGTCTTTTTAGCACTATTATTCTAAGGTATCTGTACAGGGATTTTTGTACAATAACTGCACAACAAATTACATGAGTGACTGAATGAAATTTAGAATCCATAAATTTTGGTAGGTGGAAATCTTGTTGGAGAAAAAGCAAAATACTTTTCTTTCAGGCCAGAGGTAGACTTCAGATGGCTTATGCCCTGTTTTCTCTGCCCTGTCTAGAAAGAGAGGGATATCTATATGACTACACTGTGTGGCATGTCTACCACTGTCCATATGCCTGCACAGGGCCCACTATCTCAGAGAAGAGACAGAAATGCCCTGGCTCTGTGGGGACAAACTACTCTTGACCTCAGATGATCTCTGAGGCAGTGTCAGGAGTGTGTTTCCAGTTCTGTGACTGAAGTTGCAACTCTTCTGATGGGGCCAGTGAGATGGGATCACCATCTGGAAACAGTGAAGTAAGTGAGGTCATTTCTCTTCCTGAGGCAGCTAGGAAGTGTTGGAAAGTTATGTTAGCCAGAAGATAGGGGTTTTGTTTTCATTTCTACCATATTGTACCTGAGAAAGAGGTTTTGTTTTGGTTAGTTTTGGGGGTCACACATAGAGGTTTTCAGGCTTACTTCTAGCTGTGTGTTCAGGGGTAATGTTCAGAGGTGCTCAGGGTGAGCACACAAACGTGAACCTCGCGCACACAAGGTAGGTGCTTAATGCATTGACCTCTCTTTATCTGAACAAAACGGGATTTAAAGACCTCCCTAAGTTAGTCAGAATAATGGTCCCCAGGTTGCCATATTCAAATTCTCAGAATTATGACTACGTTCTAGGGCACATGAGCACAGCTCAACAGATGAAGGCTTTGACCTGGATACTTAATCTACATTGCCCCTTTATCGCTGGTGGGCTCAAATACATCCTCGGAGGTCTCAAAATAGAGACATTTTTGCAGAGATGGACTCTCTGAAACAGGAAAAGAACCCAATAACCCTAAAGTCAGAGGAAAGGGACTTTTGATGCTGGCACCTTCTCAGAAGTGAAGAATGAGCCCCAGGCACAGTGGGCAGTTTACTGAGGCCATATCTCACTCACAAAGTAAAGCTGAACTTGGAAGCAGATTCTTTTCTGAGTTCTTCAGAAAGGAACCCAGCCCTGCCCACACCTAGATTTCAACACCCCAAAGCAGAGTGGCAGCTGAGCTATGCTGTGCAGGATCTGATTCATGAATAGTGAAGTGATACTTGTGTTCAGTTTCAAGCAACAGGACATGTTCAGGTAGCAACAAAAGGCAGATATTCTCTTTGGGCCTTGTTCTCCACATATAAGGCAGAGGGCATTTTTCATACTTGTTGCAGAATCTAAACAAAGCAACAAGTAAGCAGTGTTAAAATAGAATTTTCATGGGCCGGAGCGGTGGCGCAGTGATAAGGTGTCTGCCTTGCTGGTGCTAGCCTAGGATGGACTGCAGTTCGATCCCCCAGCATCCCATATGGTCCCCTAAGCCAGGAGTGATTTCTGAGCGCATAGCCAGGAAATACCCCTGAACATCACAGAGTGTGCCTCCCCAAATAGAGTTTTCAGACCCTCAGCAGGCATGTAGAAAGGATGAAAAAAGAAAGTTCAGCCAAAACTTCTTCATTCAGAGAATAATTAAGGGGACTTTTAAAAAATAATGGTGAGGAGCCTGCCACTAGATTAGTGGCAAAATGCCTGCCTTACAAGCAGAAGGTCATGATTTCAATCCCTGACACTGCCCCACATATATAGAGCAGTACCCCAATAACCACTACCATTCAGGATCCTCAGAGGCACCATAACAAGCATTTGATCTCTGGTGACGTCACAACCAAGAATGTATGATAGGTGCCACCCCTAATTCCTGTTCATAACAACAACAAAAAATGGCTAGGAACTTTTTTTTATTTTTACAAAAAGATAGGAGGAGGGCAGTAGCGATTGCAAGCATTTTCCTTGCATGTGCTAACCTAGGAAGGACCGAGATTCGATTCCCGATATCCCATATGGTCCCCCAAGCCAGGAGCAATTTCTGAGCATAGCTAGGAATAATCCCCGAGAGTCACTGGGTGTGGCCCAAAAAGCAAAAAAATGAAAGAAAGAAAGAAAGAAAGAAAGAAAGAAAGAAAGAAAAAAAAAGAAAGAAAGAAAGAAAGAAAGAAAGAAGAAAGAAAGAAAGAAAGAAAGAAAGAAAGAAAGAAAGAAAGAAAGAAAGAAAGAAAGAGATAGAGAGAGAGAAGGAAGGAAGGAAGGAAGGAAGGAAGAGAAAGAGAAAAAAGAAAGAAAGAAAGAAAGAAAGAAAGAAAGAAAGAAAGAAAGAAAGAAAGAAAGAAAGAAAGAAAGAAAAGAAAGAAGAAAGAAAGAAGGAAGGAAGGAAGGAAGGAAGGAAGGAAGGAAGGAAGGAAGGAAGGAAGGAAGGAAGGAAAGAAGGAAGGAAAAGGAAGGAAAGAAGGAAAGAAAGAAAGAAAGAAAGAAATAAAAAAGAAAGAAAGAAAGAATGAAAGAAAGAGAAAGGAAGGAAGAAAGGAAGGAAAGAGAAGGAAGTAAGGAAGGAAGGAAGGAGGAAGGAAGGAAGGAAGGAAGGAAGGAAGGAAGGAAGGAAGGCAGGCAGGCAGGAAGGAAGGAAGGAAGGAAAGAAAGAAAGAAAGAAGAAAGAAAGAAAGAAAAAGAAAGATCGAAAGAAAAAGAAAGAAAGAAAGAGTAAGAAAGAAAGAGTAAGAAAGAAAGAAAGAGTAAGAAAGAAAGAAAGAAAGAAAGAAAGAAAGAAAGAAAATAATAAAAGGAACTGAGAGATTATGGCAGAATTTGCATGTAGAGGTCTAAAAACACTGCCAAGAGCAACTCCTGAGCACTACATTGGGAATAGATGAGAAATACCGACAGAATGGACCCAAAAACACACACAAAAGAAGAACAATGATACAAAGTTGTGATTTCTTTTTTTTTTTTTTTTTTTTTTTTTTGGTTTTTGGTTTTTGGGCCACACCCGGCAGAGCTCAGGGGTTACTCCTGGCTGTCTGCTCAGAAATAGCTCCTGGCAGGCATGGGGACCATATGGGACACCAGGATTCGAACCAACCACCTTTGGTCCTGGATCGGCTGCTTGCAAGGCAAATGCCGCTGTGCTATCTCTCTGGTTCCCAAAGTTGTGATTTCTGATTAATTCCAATAATTTAAAGTGTGAGCCTTCCTAAAAAAAAACTGCCAGAGCCTGTATAAAGAGCATGGGGAGAGGGCAGGAGAGAAACCCATATTTCCTAAATTAGGCACGTAGAAGTATGTAAAATCATCCCACGTGCTGTATATCCAACCTCAGGTGGACAAGTCTGAATCAGGGTCGCACTTGAAATAATCCAGACTAGGCTGAGGATGAAACACGTGTAGTCTGGCAGTCTACCTTGTATCTGAGAGCCAGTTGCCTGCCAAAACGGTCATTTTTTACTGAGAACAGAGACCCCTCCACAGATAACTCAGGCTATCCTGAACCAGTCTCACCTAGGTTTTCATGTAAAACAGTCTCTGTTTTGGGGTCAACCCAAGTTACAAAGGTTACAAAATAGATACAAAGGAACCAGGGATGATCTTTATTTTGGGTAAAATAAGGTCTACCCTAAGAGCAATAGGCCCCTTTTCCTTTTCCCCCTTTCTAGGGAAGACCAAGTCACGGAAGTAACTAAAGACCAGTGTCCCCAATGCTTCTCAATGGGCAGATAGTCTCACCCTTTGGAAAGAACCTCCTGGATTTGGCTCCTAGCACATATGTCACAGCTGGCTTGAAAGGGTGTAAGGCTTTCTAGTCCCAAGCTTACACTTGGAGAAACTAGACTCCAGAGAGGATCCTTTTTATCACACAGGAAGTTGTCTCCGATGTCAGTGATAACGTCTCAGACCTTGTGTCCAACACCTGCACCAACAAACAAAAGCCATCTTGGTTTGGGCCCCCTCTGGGTAGGCTTCAATTTCTGTCTACACCCACTCACCACGGTGACCTCTTGAGTTGGTCACCCTGAGAGTGGGAACAGCCAACCGCATAGAATATACATAGTTAACGAGAAAATTATGACAGAGACTGGAACTTTTCAAAATCACATGCTGTGGGAAGGAATATGACTCAAGCAGCAGAGCTCAAGCCTTGTAGGTATGAGACCCTGAGTTCAATCCCCAGTACCATGGGGCCCTGAGGCACTAGCACCAGCACCAAAATAATGTATATGTAACTTAACCCTGAGTTCAGTCCCTGGCACTGCCCCCCCAAAAAAATAAAAGAAAAAAAAAAAAGAACAACAGAAGTATCCAGCATATGCTTGCACTTTCAAACATCTGCAGAAATGAGGAAACAGCCCTAAGAATGGCTTTGAACTGACTGAATCACACAGCCACAAGAGGAGCTCTACTAGTCTCGTCCTTGACTGATTCCTCAGCCTGGCTTTCTCTCCTATCTACAAAACTGCATAGATCAAAAGAGAACAATCAGGAAAACCCAGGACCAGTAGGGTGACAGAGCTGTGTCTGCTCCCATGGCAAACAAATAGAAGACAAGTCAACACCTTTTGAAACAATTTCCTAGGGCCTATTCCCTAGAGAGAGGAAGTTCAAGATAAGATCCCTTCAGCCCATACTGATTCCTTTCAATACCCTTTTAGAACTCCAAGAAACAAAACTTTTCTTTAAAAACTACATGCAAGCTTTGAAGTTGTTTGAAGATAAGTATTTTAGGAAGTCCAGACTAGGATTAGTCTCCCTGGTGTTTTGAAGCAAAGTTTGGACGAATCAGTGCAGAGTAAAAGGCTCTGGCTATTACTGGCACATCTGTGAACTTCTCTCTGAGACAGGACACAAAAGTCTCGGAGCCTGTTTTTCTACACCGGGTCCTGCTGTGAAGAACTCTCTAGATGGCCCAGGTTCAAATTCCAGTATCCTCACTTCCCCACTGTAGACAAGCCACCCAACTTCTCAGGCACTTGGTCTCCATCCATCTTGGAACAGGGACACTAACAATAGTCCCCACTTTAGGGCTGTTGTGAAGATTAAATCAAATTGACTTGGTTCTTTCACTTTGTTGATGTTATCCTTGTTAGTTCCATCATCAATCCTGGTAAGAAAAAATATTGTGGCTCTATCTAATCTTGAGGTTCCCAAGCTGATTTTTCAGAGGAAAAAAAATCCTTCAGCTCCACCCTGGACCTTTGTCTTCTTTAAGTGCCTTCATTGTTTGCCTAGGATTACCCACTTTAGGAAACATTGCTTTAGCTTGACTGAATTGCTTTATTTATTGCTTTATTTATTTATTTATGTTTATTTGTTTGTTTTGGTTTGGGGGCCACATCCGATGGCGCTCAGGGGTTACTCTTAGCTCTATGCTCAGAAATTGCCCCTGGCAGGCTCGGGGGACCATAAGGGGTGCTGGAAATCAAACCTGGGTTCATCCTCTGGGTAGGCTGCGTGCAAGGCAAACACTATACCGCTGTGCTATTGCTCCGGCCTCTGAATTGCTTTTTTACTGGCCTCCCACCACTGGTATTTGGGATAAGCCTTGCTATTTAGTGTGGCTCCATGACCAGCTGTGAGGTCGTAAGGAAGGCTGAGCTAAAAAGCCACCCAAGAGTGCTGAAGTAGACTCCCTGAGTTAAGGACAAACTTCAAGGTTGAGGAATGCCAGGATGCCTAGGTTGCTGACACAGGCATTGAAGACATCACCAAGTGAAAGGGCTTTGGTGTCTTTGAGGTCCACGGGGAAGAAAATGACAATCTCAGCAACTGATCTCCTTGCTCCCTGATGGAGATGTCTGGCCCTAGGGCTGTTTGTCTGCCTTCTGCTTCCTCTCCATGGCTGGAGGTCACTTTCCTTTATTTTCCTTTCTCTGGTGTGGGTTCAATAGGTTATGTGCAATGTTAACAGGGGTGGGGGTGGGGTGAGGGAGGCAATACATGGGAAACCCACTTAACCTTGCTTTGACTTGGTCTCTGTTAAATTATAAAAATTCAGTCTAGATCATCTTAAAGATATAATTAAGTTCATTAAGTGATTCACAAATCAGGCCATCTGGTAGATCTGACCAGGAAAGAGCTTCAAAAATAAGTACAAGAGGAAAAGCTTTTGTAAGCAGAAAGAGAGCAACCAAGTTAAGAGAAGAGGGGATTAGGCCATGCTTAGGTAACCTACCTATGTGAGAAGAAAAAAGGTTTGCAGTGTATTATCTCATCTTTCTTGGGAGAATGGATAAACTTCATACTTGCTGACTAAAAAATTCCATACTGATCAATTAAGATGACAATTTGAGAGAGGGTGAAACCGCAGTCAAGTGAGGACTTAAGTCTTGTGGCTTAGCACAAGCACCTCCATTTTGGGTTGTTACTTTTCTTTTAACATCCAGACAAAATTGATGGAACCTCCAACTTTGCCTGACTATCCTACAAATCCCCTGTGACAAGGAGAGTCATAGCAGTCACCCAAATATTGACCCTTGCTGCCACCGAGACAGTCATAGAACTGTTTGGGGGTGAAAAATTATCCCACAGAAAAGATACAGATCATTTGAAAACCCATGGCAGAGCAAAGAGCTCTGATTATTTAATTATTAAATGCTATTAAAGCATCTCTTTAATAATTAAAAATTTTTACCATCTCCAGTTTAGGAAACTGTTGTCATGTTTTTTTTTTAAAGAAACCACACTTTCCTTATCTAATTTGAACAGATAAATAATAAACAGATCTTTAAATATATATATGCATCCTCATGCAGGCCACATTCTATGTTTGGACTTACATGGAGATTCTGTAAAATGAGACAGTCATTGGAGAGTGTTTTTCTCAGTAAAGAAGTAAGAGTAATTGGGGCTTGAGCAGTGGCGCAGAGTGGGAAGGCATCTCTGTCTTGCCATTGCTAGCCTAGGATTGACCGAGGTTTGATCCCCCAGTGTCCCATATGGTCCCCCTGGTAAATCCAGGAGCAATTTCTGAGATCATAGCCAGGAGTAACCTCTGAGTGTCACTGGGTGTGGCCCATAAAACAACAACAGCAACAAAAAGAAGAAGAAGAAGAAGAAGAAGAAGAAGAAGAAGAAGAAGAAGAAGAAGAAGAAGAAGAAGAAGAAGAAGAAGAAGAGAAGAAGAAAGAGGAGGAGGAGAAGGAGGAGGAGAAGAAGGAAGGAGAAGAAGGAGGAGAAGAAGAAGAAGGAGAAGAAGAAGAAGAAGAAGAAAAGAAGAAGAAGAAGAAGAAGAAGGAAGAAGAAGAAAAGAAGAAGAAGAAGAGAAGAAGAAGAAGAAAGAAGAAGAAGAAGAAGAAAGAAGAAGAAGAAGAAGAAGAAGAAGAAGAAGAAGAAGGAAGAAGAAGAAGAAGAAGAAGAAGAGAAGAAGAAGAAGAAGAAGAAGAAGAAGAGAAGAAGAAGAAGAAGAGAAGAAGAAGAAGAAGAAGAAAAGAAGAAGAAGAAGAAGAAGAAGAAAAAAAGAAAAGCGGGCCCGGAGAGATAGCACAGCGGCGTTTGCCTTGCAAGCAGCCAATCCAGGACCAAAGGTGGTTGGTTCGAATCTCGGTGTCCCATATGGTCCCCCATGCCTGCCAGGAGCTATTTCTGAGCAGACAGCCAGGAGTAACCCCTGAGCACTGCCGGGTGTGGCCCAAAAACCAAAAAAAAAAAAAAAAAAAAGAAGAGCAAAATATGCCTGGCTACTAAAATGGAGGTAAGGTCTGAAGGACACTGGAAGCTGAACAATAAAATCATGCTGAACCTTCACCATTCAATATGGTAGCAACAGTCACATGTGTCTATGCACTTGAAATAAGATATGCTACAAATATTTTTAAATAAATTCTTTAATTGAGTCACTGTGAGATGCACAGTTACACATTGTTCATGACTGAGTTTCAGTCATACAATGTTCAAAACCCATCCCTTCACCAGTGCGTATTTCCCACCACCAATGTCCCCAGATCCCCTACTGCCCTGCCTCCCCACCTGCCTTTGTGGCAGACATTTTTCTCCTCCCTCCCTTCCCCTCCCTCTTTCCTGCCTTCCCTCCCTCCCACTCTCCCTCCCTCCCTCACTTCCCCTCTTTATGTCTTTCTTCCTTTTTTTTCTTTTAGATACTGTGGTTTGCAATATTTTTTACTAAAGGGGTATCATGCATATAACATTTTCACCTTTCAGCAACCAGTTCTTGTCCAAAGTGATCATTTCCAACTATCATTGTCATAGTGGTTTCTTCTTTGCCCTATATTTGTGGCAAGTTTCCTACCATGAACGGCACTTCTGGTCCTCGTCTATGTTGCCTCTGGATGCTATCTTTTTTTAATCTCCCATGAGTTTTATTTAATGAGTGTGATTATTTTATGTAGATCTCTTTCCCTCTGACTCATTTCACTCAGCATAATACTTTCCAAGTTATGGACAAGTTTAAGACATGTTCAAGGGTAAAGGCAACTGTTCTGCATGCAGAAAAACCCAGTTTTATCCTCGGCACCACATAATGGTCCCCCAAGCTCCTACAGGAGTGAACCCTGAGTACAGAGTCAGGACTGTCTCCTGAAAACTTCTGGGTGTGGCTCCACCCTGCTCCCCCAAATAAAACACATACCAGATTTTGGAACTGATGGCAGAAAGAATGTAAAATATATCACAAATCTTGTGCTGACTGTATAATAAAATTATAATATATAATATATAATATAATATTCTTCCTTTTCCCTCCTTCTCCCTCCTCCTCCCTTCTCCCTTTCTCCTTCCTCCTCCTCCTCCTCCTCCTTCTTCTTTTTTTGTTTGTTTTTTCCTCCTTTGAGGTGCTGGGGATTGAACTCAACACCTTCCCCAACGCATTGGTAAAGTTTTTTTTTTTTTTTTTGGTTTTCGGGCCACACCTGTTTGATGCTCAGGGATTACTCCTGGCTAAGCGCTCAGAAATTGCCCCTGGCTTGGGAGGACCATATGGGACTCCGGGGGATCGAACCGTGGTCCTTCCTTGGCTAGCGCTTGCAAGGCAGACACCTTACCTCTAGCGCCACCTCGCCGGCCTCCTCCTCCTCCTCCTCTTCTTCTTCTTCTTCTTCCTCCTCCTCCTCCTCCTCCTCCTCCTCCTCCTCCTCCTTCGACACCGCAGTCTGTCCTAGGCTAGCGCTGGCAGGCAGACACCTTAACTCTAGCGCCACCGCACCGCTCCCCCCCCCTTAGTCTTGCTTTAAGCCAGTTGGTTAAGAAACAGGGAAAGGAGTAGAAGGATAAATACAAAATAAACAGACATAATACTGGAAATAATATTACAATAAATTTTCTTGACACAGTAAATTCTTCTCTTGGCAGAGATGTTTTGTGGCTTAGATAAATCTGAAAGAGAGACAAAACATTTGTGAAGGTTCCTAAAAAGGAAGTTACCAACCCATGCCTCTGTGGATCAACTTCCTTTCATGAAATTCTCCAAGGATCCCTGCATTCACTTGCCATGTGGGTTTCACTTCTTTTCCTTCTACTTCGCTCCCTCTGAATCAGATAAGAAGGAACTTACTTATGGTATGAATAGTGCTATCTCTGATTATTCCCTTTTTTTTTTTTTTTTTTATAGAATTTTGCTATTGTTGGTTTTGGAGAGAGTCTTCCCCAACTGGTGGTTAGAGACCTCTCCCAACAATTTTCCAGGTTGGTATTTCAATGGGGGGAGGGGGGTCAAAGGATGTGGTGCTACTTGGGACTGCTCTGGTGAGTATTACTCGGGCCATCAGCAGTGCTTGTGGAGGCCTTCAGGGCTATTTCCTAGAGTACCACAGGGTGCTGGAGACTGGATTTTCAAAACATACACCTTAAGCCCTGTATTATCTCTCTAGTTCTTTTTATTTATTTATTTTTATTTTTATTTTTTTTTTGGTTTTTGGGCCACACCCAGCGGTGCTCAGGGGTTACTCCTGGCTGTCTGCTCAGAAATAGCTCCTGGCAGGCACGGGGGACCATATGGGACACCGGGATTTGAACCAACCACCTTTGGTCCTGGAACGGCTGCTTGCAAGGCAAATGCCACAGTGCTATCTCTCCGGGCCCTCTCTAGTTCATTTTAATGGTATCTTTTTGTTTCAAAAGATTTATGGGGCCAGAGAGATAGAACAGTGGTAGGGCATCTGAGACAGACTGGGATTTGATTCCCAGCATTCCATATGGTCCCCTGAACCTGGCAGGAACAATTTCTAAGTGCAGAGCCAGGAGTAACCCCAGAGTGCCACTGGGCGTGGCCCCCAAACCAAATAAAATAAAATAAAATAAAATATTTTAAATTTAGATTCAGCCAGCCCTTTAAATTCACTGTTCTTGAAAGAGAAACAAACCAAGCCATGAAAAAATTATAGGTATCTTGGCTGGCAATCTCTGGAAGAGAGGGTAGGCCACATCCCCACCCTACCAAAACCATCCTGCTGCACCCATAACTCACAACTGCTGCTTTCCCAGTGGCCTAGCTTTACCACTCATCTTTGGCCCTCTGCTGAGACACCAATTTGACCCAAACTCCAACTATACCATTATTTGGGCTGACATCTCCAGGAGATGTAGAGAGTTTTGGCACCCCTCCACACTATATTTTCTCATACTCCTGGAAGTCCTGGCAGCTGAAAACATGTTCCACAAAAGCTGCAGTATCAGCAATAGTGCTTAGAATTCCTAACAGCACAGCCACATTTACGACCATGCAACAACTCCAAATATTTTTTGTCTTGGTTTTTGGACCACACCCAGTGATGCTCAAGGGTTACCCCTGGCTCTGTGCTCAGAAATTACTCTTGGGCGGTCCTGAAGGCTGAAACATTTATGGTCAGCCTAGCTGTGCAAGGGAGGCTGTGGACTTGAGTCTGTCGCTAGAGAGCTTCATGTGAACCATGTTAACTCAGTTAAGAAAAAGGCAAAACAAACAAACAAACAAACAAACAAAAGAAATTATTCCTGGAGGCTCAGGAATGCCAGTGATCAAACCCAGGTAGGGTACCTGCAAGGCAAAAGCTCTACCTGCTGTGCCATTGCTCTGGTCCCAACAACAACTTCAATTTTTGTATCATTGTCATTGCCTTTACAACACACCAATTTGGACACCAATGTGTATCTGAAGCCACCTAATATTCAGAAACAAAAAAAGTAATAGAATGATCAACAAAAAACAAGAGCTTACTAAATCTTCTGACAATGAATGACCTCATTGCAAGATATGATTTTCACAAATTTTCTTGCTTTTCTATTTTTTAATAATTTTTATTGTGTCCAACATGAATTACAAATCTTTCACAATAATATTTGTGGTACATAGTGGCATTGAATCAGGGGTATTCCCACCACCAGTGTTGTTCTCCCTCCATCCCAGCTCCCAGCATCCCCCTCTTTTACCCCCCTCCCCCGCATTGCTAGGGTAACTGGTCCCCTCTGTGTATAGTTTGTTGAAGATTGGCTATCGATTCTGTGGTTGTTGACTTTGAGTTTGGTGTTTAAATCTGATCCTTTTTTATTTCTACTCAATGTTCATACGACTATTTGGTTCTGGTACCATCCATTTTTTCCCCCTCAATTTATGAGGCAGAACAAAATGATTCAAGTTATGTGATTCTGTTCGGAAAAAAAAAAAGAAAAGAGGAAAAAAGGAAACAACAACAAACAAACAAAACAAAGCAAACAAAAAACTGGGGAGAGTCCATCTAGAGGTTATAAACATCAATTTAAAAAGAAGAAAGGGAAAAAAAGAAGAAAAACATAACAAACCCCCCCAAACAAAAAATTACAAAAAACAAAAACCTACAACAAAAACAAAAGAAACAAAACAAAAAGAAACAAAAATCAAACAAAAAACCAATACTAGCAACTTAGAATTCCTAACAGCACAGCAACAATACAATAGCCAAACAATAACCATGAGAACAAAAGACGAAAAAATTGTTCTATTTTTTCTCTCTTCTAATTTCCTTTACTTTCTTTTTCCTTAAAATAATTACTTTATATAAGTATTTATATTGTGCTTACAAAATTGTTTATGATTGAGTTTCAGTCATATAATGAATACCACCCTTCACCAAAGTACATTTTCACCACCAATTTCCCTCTCATCCCACTCTTTTTTTCTTTTAATAATTTTGCTCTCACTTACCTACTATATCAACTATGTGATACATGGTCTTTAAATAAAGTTTATATAAACTTTAAATAAATTTATATGAAATTCGGCCCGGAGAGATAGCACAGCGGCGTTTGCCTTGCAACCAGCTGATCCAGGACCAAAGGTGGTTGGTTTGAATCCCAGTGTCCCATATGGTCCCCCGTGCCTGCCAGGAGCTATTTCTGAGCAGACAGCCAGGAGTAACCCCTGAGCACCGCTGGGTGTGGCCCAAAAACCAAAAAACAACAACAACAACAACAAAAAAAATTTATATGAAATTCAAAAAATTAATTTAAATGAAAATATTAACCATTTTAATTTTAAATCATTAATATAATAAAATGATCAATATATTCTCTTATAGCTTATACTTTTTGAAGTTTAAGAATTATTTTATGATCCTAAATTATTTTTTTTTTTGGTTTTTGGGCCACACCCGGCGGTGCTCAGGAGTTACTCCTGGCTGTCTGCTCAGAAATAGCTCCTGGCAGGCACGGGGGACCATATGGGACACCAGGATTCGAACCAACCACCTTTGGTCCTGGATCAGCTGCTTGCAAGGCAAACGCTGCTGTGCTATCCATCCGGGCCCGATCCTAAATTATTTTTAATAAATTAATTATTTTATAATCCTACATCTTTTCTATATTGTTTCCTAGTTTAGTCTTTTATATTTACATCTTTAAATCACCCAGAAAATAAATTCTTGGGTTTAATAGAAGGTAGGATGTTTGTTCTTTCTTTCACCCATTATACTATTTAAGTTCCTCCAGTATTGCAGGAACAGTGTGGGCTTCCTTCCATTCAACTTGCAAGATTTTATTTCATGTCTACTGCAGGCTTGTCTAGTAGTTGGCCTTGTTTAGAAAAGGGAAAAAAGAAATTTAAGGACTGTAAATGTTTTGAATCTCTTATTAGGAATTTGTAGTTAAGGAAAACATCCTTTCTAGCTTCCTGATTTATCAAATGCAGAGATGTTTTATGGGTCCCTTAGCTCTTAGTGATCTCCAACTCATTTCATTTGAAAGGAGTTAGAAAACAATATTGTAAACCATGGTGTTTAAATAAGGTAATAAAAAGAAGAGTTGTATGGTGTTTGTAATATAAGTGTATCAACGTTTTATAGACAAACACTAAGCCTATTACCATTGAGGACAAAAATTACCTGTAGGAATTTGGGATATGGCTCAAACTGCCTCACATATGTGAGGCCCTGGGTTCAATCCTGGGCACTGTGACCCTCTGAGCATCACAGGAAATAGTCTTGGGGTTCCTAACTACTACTGGGCTTTGCTGCCAGGTATATCACTACACCAGAATTTTAAAATGCTAAGAAATGTAAATAAATATATATATAAAGAAATATAGGGGCCAGAGAGATAGCATGGAGGTAAGGCGTTTGCCTTTCATGCAGAAGGTCATTGATTCGAATCACGAATCTTGGTGTCCCATATGGTCCCCCGTGCCTGCCAGGAGCAATTTCTGAGCGTGGAGCCAGGAGTAACCCCTGAGCACTGCCAAGTGTGACCCAAAACACACACACACACACACACACACACACACACACAAAAGAAATATAGATATGTCAGATTAAAGTCCAGTGATAAGAGACAGCCTCTCAACATCAAGTCTCCAGGCCCTTCTGGCTTTCTCCCTCCTTGGTTGTTTGGTAACCTTTGCTGCAGGCAGTTAAATGCCAGCTTCCATTTTCTCTGTGTAAAATGATGCTATTATTAAAAATTCATAAGAGGAAGGAAAAGCAGATATAATTAATATTACCAATCCTAGAAATGCAGCATTTCTAAAACCTTATACCAACATCTCTTCAAAGATTTCTATGCCATAGTGCATGTTCATTAGAAAGAATAAGGTGACCTCAGGATCTTTCCTAGGTGCTTATGCTCAAGAAATAAAGATGCAAAATAAATGTAATTATGCTAAATATATATTTTACATAACAAAAAGGAACTGTACTAGGAGAAAATCAGACAACAGATCCTTTAAAAAATGAAAAAGGGAGGGGCCAGAGAGATAGCATGGAGGTAAGGCGTTTGCCTCTCATGCAGAAGGTCGGTGGTTCAAATCCCGGCATCCCATATGGTCCCCTGAGCCTGCCAGGAGCGATTTCTGAGCATAGAGCCAGGAGTAACCCCTGAACAGTGCCGGATGTGACCCAAAAATAAAATAAATAAATAAAATAAAAAAAAAAGGAAAAGGGACTGGAGTAGATAGCACAGCAGTAGAGCATTTGCTAGCATGTTGCTGACCCAGGATGGAACTGGGTTTGATTCCTGGTATCCCCTATGGTCCCCCAAGCCTGGCAGGAGCCAAGATTAACCCCTGAGAGCCGCTGAGTGTGGCAAAAAAAAAAAAAAAGTGTGTGGAGGGGGGGAAGAATACCTGGATATTTAATAAAGTTTATGGCACAGATAGATAAGGGTCAGTATGAATGATTCTACTTAACTAAGAGCATCTGATAGTAAAAATAGAAGAAATAAATGAAACCTGTTTCTGGTGTGAGTTGAACAAGTAACACAATTAAATGCTATCAAAATAAAGGTAAGTAAAATTGTTTTACGTGTGATCTTCAGGTCTGGAATTAGTTGTAAATCCAGAACATTTCTCATCCAACCGTATAGGACCATGATGTACCTGGTCAATAAATCCAGAACAAGGTTCCTCTAAAAATAGATAAAACTAAAACTCAATGTAGACCAGAGAGCCATGAGCCAGCTCATGGAATAGAGAGCTTGTGTACCTGTCCTTCCACTTGACAGCATACAGCGCTACACTCTAATAATATGCTAACAGAAATGTGTTCAAGTAAATAACTATATTTGTTTATTATTTATTACCTTTATATTTATTATATGTATTGTAATATAATGCATACTATTATAATTATTTTTATTATTTATAATGAACTATATTATTTACCAGCAGCAAAATCTACATAGAAAGTCACCATCACACTTTCGGTATTCATAATTATAAACTGAGATGTGAACCTCTAGAAACTTCTCTAAAAGTCACCCAAGACCCACATGATTTCTTGCCAATCAGCCTAGGAATGAGGTGGAGCAGACTCTCTGCCTTCTATTGAATTTGTGAGCTGTCATGCCAAGTAGCAGGGAGAACAGGAATAGAATTCTAAAACCTGTTCTGGGGGTAAGTTTCACCTTGAGAGCTGGAATTAGACACCGTGTGTTTCCTCAGTCAAGTCCCTGCAATTAGAACTCCACTATAAGGCTTATTATTAAAAATTGATACTCTTGATTAGCCTTGAATGTTTTTTTTCCCCAGGGCAAAGCACATGCTTTTTATTTTCCTTTGCTTGAGATATCAATGAGAGAACAAACTCCTATCTCCTGGGGGAGCCTTTGGTGAAGCAACTTCAAAGCTGATATTTCTGAGATTCTTCCTCTTTGGGGGTTGTGGGATTATTTTAAACAAACCAAAATACTGGCTGTTCCATTTGGTAGGAGGAAATATTCACAGTCCACAGTTCTGTATTTTCCACAATATTCGAACCTTGAGTAGTTCCTTATTTTGGTTTTGTTTGGGGGCCACACTGGCTGCATGGTGCTTGGGAGATGTTGAATCTAGCAGTTTCTATAGAAACTGGCGGCAAGTGTGAGAGATGGTTTCTGTGAACACAAGAAGGTTATAGCCCTATCGTGCGACGAACATAGACTGTTGGAGATGCTACCCTTTAGTCGTTAATCATGGCAACTGCCACAGGAAGGGCATCAAGAAATAGACCACATGGGAGGTTCTTTGCATTGGAATCTGAAGAGAAGGTTGAATAGTGGACCAGAGAGAATGACATTGGCATCGCTGGAGCTAGACTCACCTTTCCCCTGGAGTTGTTGTTAGGACCTGAGCTGGAGCAGATCTGTTCAGCCTAGAAATCAACTTTGTTGTCCCATGTATTTTCTAGAAAAAGGTCTCTCACAGTTACCTGGGAAAAGCTGAAAAATAAGAGTTTTATGTTTACACCAGTATCATTCCGCAATAGCACTTAAGGTGGTGATGGAGAGGATATACTTTTTAATAGTTATATTAGCTACCATTTATTGAGTTATGTAAGTAATGAACTGGACTAATGGTTTTACACTGATGACTTTATAAATCAACAGCAACTCTGGAGGGTAAGGACTATTATCTTACAGATAAAGAACAAAGTCTCAAAGAGGTTAAGTATCACCTAAGGTTGCCCTTTGGGTAAGTGGCAATGAAGAAGTTTGGGTGAATTTCAGCTCTGTTGAGAAAGGAAAAATTAGACCCACCCAGGTCAGCATTGTGCACAATTGCTGGAAGAGAATTAATTTGAATTACTTGGAGCTGCATAACAGGAAAGAGGAGTTGGAAAGTGGGTTTAGAACAGTTCCTCTTAGTGCCAGCAGATCCGGGCCTAGAGAGCTGAGAATCTGGGCAGCCTTCAAGGAAGTCAAGAGAATATACCTAAATGCTAGTATAATCTGCACTGCCGTCTTAGAGGTTGTGATACAGGGCTAGAGAGCTTGTATAAACATGCTTATTTGCTTGATTTTGTTTTGAGGAAACATAGGAGAGTGTGCTTCTGGCTCTGTGCTGAGAAGTCACTCCACTGGAGTTCAGGGAACCACATGCCCTGCCAGGGGATTGAATATATAAGGGGCCCTGAATGACAATTTTAGAAGTCATATAGTTAAGGTGTGTGGGCTTTAGTCTTTTTTTGTCATCAAAAATTGTACAAAATCAAAACATTCTAGTCCAGGAGGAAGGGCTTAAGAACTTTGCTATGATATGCTCATAATTGTTTTGTGTCATGTTTCATTGTTTTCTCTCAAAAAGGCAATGACTTAAAGTTACTGATAAATTCCTAATGACTTGAAAAGGTCACAGCATATTTCCAAGAGAGATCTTGGCATTCCTTCTCTTCTTTATGGGACCTTCACAATGACAGAAATACAGGTTCCTGTGTGAAAATGCTCTCCCAACTTCTTCCTTGTCATCCTCCTTCTCCTTGTCCTCTTTATATCTTCTTCATGTCCTCCTTAACATCATCATTCTCCTCCTCCTTCATCTTCTGTGCTGGATGAGCTATAGTTCCTATGTATATAAGACTGCAAGGCAAAAGCTTTATTGCTGTGTTATCTCTCCAGTCCCTGGTGCTGAGAATTTGAATCAGAATTTAACTTTATAATCATGTCTTTCAAAGCAGTTTTACTATTTTACTTTCTAGCCAGTCCCAAGAATTGTAAACCCGGGGCCGGGCGGTGGTGCTAAAGGTAAGGTGCCTGCCTTGCCTGCGCTAGCCTTGGACGGACCGCGGTTCGATCCCCCGGTGTCCCATATGGTTCCCCAAGCCAGGAGCAACTTCTGAGCACATAGCCAGGAGTAACCCCTGAGCATTACCGGGTGTGGCCCAAAAATAAAAAAAAAAAAAAAAAAGAATTGTAAACCCTATGACAAAGCACTATTCAACTACAATGACCATAATCTAAGTTTTTGGTTTTCTACTGATTTTATTCATTACTGTTCTGATGTAGGAAAGGCTGTGGGAAACCTCAGGAAAGTGAAGGTGTGCCTGGGAGGGGTATATGGACTCCTTGATTAGTTTTATCAACCTTCCAGCCACAGCTAGCTTTAAACGCCAATTTGTTCAAGGACATCTCATATACTATAGTGCTCTTAACTGTACATACGGCTAATAATTATAACAGAAATAAAAGGTCATTCTCACATTAAACTGATAATAGCAACTTCTCATTTGATAGTCACCCCCTACTCCCATGCCAGGTGCAGTTTATCTCTTTCTTAATAATAAAATGGGGACTATATTATTGGGAGCTAATTTCTCAGAAAATGTTTTAGCAATCCCTATTGATTTTGTTGCTAGTCATAGGAAACATATACATTTAAATTAAAGGGTCATAGGTTAAGATAGCATTTTTTTTTAATAAAATTTGAATTCCAGTTGAAGAGGAATCTTCAGGGACAACAATCTTAGTGTGGGAATGATAATGTAAGTGAAACTTAAAGGGATTAACAGGTATTGGGACAGGTATGGGAAAAGGAGGTTGGGAAGTTCCTGTGGTGAAGAACTCTTAGGCTGGAATGAAGATGGTGGAGGAGAAAGACCCACGACATTGAACTAGAGATTCAGACAGAAGAGTAAATGCAGTCTGTCCTGCACACAGACTCACAGGGAGACCTCAGAAAGGGAAGCCAGGTTGCAATTAATTTGAGAGTCATTTTGACCTGAAGGGCAAGAACCACACCATGAGCATATTCAAATCCTGTTAAGTGACTACTTGGTGTAAAACACTTTGCAAGCCTTCTTTTACAGGGATCTGTGCAGGAACAGACTATTACCAAGATGAAGGATCCTGGAGAGTTCATGCAAATACTACTGGTAAAGTACCTAAGATATGCAAATTGTAAGGAGATTCAAACAATATGATTATTCCTCAAAAAACTAGAAACTGAACTTCTATAATGACCCAGCAATACCACTCCTAGGAATATACCCTAGGAGTCCAAAAATGCAATGCAGAAAAGCCCTCTACATTCCTATGTTCATTGTAGCAGTATTCACAATAGCCAGAATCTGGGAATGACCCAAGTGTCTGAGAACAGATGAGTGGATAAAGAAACTGTGGTACACCAACACAATTAAATATTATGCAGCTGTTAGAAAAAATTAAATAATAAAATTTGCTTATACATGGATAGATATAGAGAGTATTATGCTAATTGGAATGAATCAGAGGGAGAGGGGTAGACTTAAACACACTCTTTTGTGGGATATAAAAAACAACATAGTGTGGTAATAATATCCAGAGACAAATGAGAAAAGGGCCAGAAGGCCCAGTCCATGCTAGGAAGTTTGCCACAAAGAGTGAGAGAGTGCAGTTAGAGTAGAGAAGTGACCAAGTGACTGCTATGACAATGATAGATGGAAATGATTATTCTGAACAAAACTGGCTACTGAAAAGACTTAAAGTGATACGCATGATACTCGTTCAGTAACTATATTGCAAAGCACAGTGTCTAAAGAGAAAAAAGGAAGAGAAAGAAGAAGAAAAGTAGGAGAAAGAGAAGGAGTAAAAGGAGAGAGGAGAAGGAGGAGGAGAAGATAGAGGAAGTAGAAAAGGAACAGGAGGGGCTGGAGAGATAGCATGGAGGTAGGTCATTTGCCTTGCATGCTGAAGGAAGGTGGTATTCAAATCCCGGCATCCCATATGGTCCCCTGAGCCTGCCAGGAGCGATTTCTGAGCATAGAGCCAGGAGTAACCCCTGAGCGCCGCCAGGTGTGACCCAAAAACACACACACACACACACACACACAAAGAGGGAACAGGAGGAAGAAGAAAGGAAGAAAGGAAGAAAGAAGGAAGGAAGGAAGGAAGGAAGGAGGATAAAGAAGAGAAAGGAGGAAGAAGAATAAAAAAAGAAGAGAAAAGGAAGAAGAGGAGAATAAGAAGAAGAGGAAGAGAGGAAGAAGCAAAGAAAAAAGAGGAGGAAGAAGAGGAAGAAAAAAGATGACCATGATAAGAATAAGAAAAGTAGAAGGAAGAATGAGGAAGAGAAAGAAGAGGAGGAAGAAGAATGAGGAGGAAGATAAAAGAAAGGAGAAAGGAAGAAGTAGAAGAGGAATGAAAAGAGGGAGAAGAGAGATGGAGGAGGAAAAAGAAGAAAGAAGAGGAGGAGGAAGAAAAGGAAGAAGGAGAATGAAGAATAAGAAGAAAGGAGGAAGAACAAGAAGGAGGGAGAGGAAGAAGAAAGAGGTGGAGGAGGAAGAATAAATAGAAGTAAGAAGGAGAAGGAAGAGAGAAGGGGAAGAAGCAGGAGTAAGAAGAAAGAAGGGAGCTGGAGAGATAGTTTGGAGGTAAGGCATTTGCCTTGCATGCAGAAGGATCATGGTTCGAATCCTGGCATCCCATACGGTTCTCTGAGTCTGCCAGGAGTGATTTCTGAGCATAGAGCCTGGAGTAACTCCTGAGCTTTGCTGGGTGTGATGAAGGAGGAGGAGGAGGAGGAGGAGGAGGAAAAGAAGAAGGATGAAGAAAAAAGGAAGAAGAAAGAAAAGAAGGAAGAAGAATGAAGAAGGAGGAGGAGGAGGAAGAAGAAGAAGAAGGAAGAAGAAGAAAAGAAGAAAAAAGAAGAAGAAGAAGAAGAAGAAGAAGAAGAAGAAGAAGAAGAAGAAGAAGAAGAAGAAGAAGAAGAAGAAGAAGAAGAAGAAGAAATAATCTGCCACAGAGGCAGGCATGGAGAGGGCACGAGAGGAAGGGATAATGGAGACATTGGTGATGGGAAATATGCACTAGTAAAGAGTGTTGTACATTGTATGACTAAAAATAATGAGCAACTTTGTAATTATGAAAAAAATCATTAAAAACAACATTGGTGCATATCTTTATTGCTGCAGTGCTCACTGGATATTTTATTTGATACTTCTTTTTGAACTGTTGTGGTGTTTCACCTTCTAATTTCCCCTTCGTCTCTCAAACCAAGGATGAGAGCCCCTAGAAGGACTCTGCCCATTGTCGGCGTAGTTGATTTTTACCCCATTTTATTACTTTTCTCTTCCTCAAACAAAACCACATAACTTAAACTATCTAGTCCCGCCTCCCAATTAGAGGGGGAAGTAATGGAGGTACCAAGACCAAACAGTTATAAGATCACTAAGTAGTAAACTCGACACAGAGGGGACCACTCATTCTAGCAGCCCCTGGGGTGAGAGTGGAGGATATGGGAGGCAGGATGGGAACGGAAGTGAAGGGAGGACAATTTGGTAATGGGAATTCCCCTGATTCAATGTTAAAATGTACCTGGAATATTACTGTGGACAATATGCAAGCCACTATGATTAAAATAAAAATTATATTTAAAAAAAAATAAAAAAAAATAAAAACAACATTGTAACAACACTACTTAAATAAAGTAATTTTTAAAGACAAATTAATAGGGCCCGGAGAGATAGCACAGCGGCGTTTGCCTTGCAAGCAGCCGATCCAGGACCAAAGGTGGTTGGTTCGAATCCCGGTGTCCCATATGGTCCCCCGTGCCTGCCAGGAGTTATTTCTGAGCAGACAGCCAGGAGTAACCCCTGAGCACCGCTGGGTGTGGCCCAAAAACCAAAAAAAAAAAAAAAAAGACAAATTAATAAAAAGAAAAATATACATAATAATAACTTGGAAGAAATAAAAGGAGGTTCCAGATGAGAGAGATGATACAGCAAATAGGGTCTTTTTTGAGTAGCCCTCAAATGGTTTTCTGACCTCAAGAAAGCAGATGTTCCAATCCAGGTTTGGCCTTCTTTGTGAGTGTCTCCGGGTTATACCTGGCTCTGAAATTGCTCATGGTAGGCACTAGGGACCATATTCAAACCACAGTCTGTCCTGGAAGCTGCATGCAAGGCAAATGCCCTACAGCTGTGCTATCTCTCCAGCCCTTTAAGTTAAGTCATCTTTAATGTTTGGCTACCACTGTCAAAGGCAACAAAATAAAAAATAAATAAATAGAGCTACATCAAGCTAAAGCTCTTTTATATGGGAAAAAAACACAGGCCTAAACTAAAATATAACTACCTAAATGGGGGAAAATATTTGCACTCAGCATATCAGAATAAAAGCTTGATATTTAGGGCCTGGAGAGATAGCACAGCAGTGTTTGCCTTGCAAGCAGCCAATCCAGGACCTGAGGTGGTTGGTTCGAATCCCGGTGTCCCATATGGTCCCCCATGCCTGCCAGGAGCTATTTCTGAGCAGACAGCCAGGAGTAACCCCTGAGCACCGCCGGGTGTGACCCAAAAATAAAACAAAACAAAACAAAAAAACAAAAACAAAAAACAAAAAAAAATCCTATCAAAAATAGGAAGAGGAAATGGGCAGAAACTTCAGAGGAAGACAAGCAAATCATCAATAGGCACATGAAAAGTGCTCAGCATCACTTACCATTAGAGAAATTTAAATCAAGACAACAAGATATCATCTGATACCAGTGAGTATGGTACATTTCAAAAATAGTAGGAAAATCTGTGCTGATAGAAATGTGGTGAAAAAGGGACAATCGTCCCTTTACTGGTGGAAATATTGTCTGGGTCAACTTCTATGGAAAAGTGTATGATGATTCCTTAGTAAACTTAGAATTGAGCTGCCATATGACCAAGCAATTCCACTGTTAAATATCTACCCCTCATACTTAAAACATTCATTCAAAAGGAAGCATGCACACCATTACTCATTACTTCGTACAATAGTTAAGATTTGGAATTAACTTAGGTGACAACCACAAATAAAAAGTGGTGAATGTCGTTAGAGAAATAACTACATTAAGAACTACCATGACAATGCTAATGAGTGAGAAAAGTAATGTTAATGAGTGAGAGAAGTAGAATGCCTGTCTGGAATACAGGCAGGGGGTGGGGGAGAAGGGAAAAGGGGCATGGGTGGTGGGACTGGTGAAGGAGGGTTTTCTTTCTATGACTGAAACCCAACTACAAACTTGATTTGTAATCATGGTGCTTAAATACAGATTATATATTTAAAGTGCTTGGAATAAGATCCTCTTTCTCCATTTTGTGAATTCCTTGGTATCTGGAGTAATGATGGTGGGTGTTGGACCTCCCAGAATTTCAACACCATAGCAAAAACCTTTTTGAGTGATTCCCAATAGTTAGAGTGAAAAATGTGGTTGTCTGAAGGCTCTAAGAGTAAAATTAATACCCTAGGTCATTCTGGAAGAAGTTTTAGGAGTCACATAGTCTTCTGAGATGCTGATAGGAGAAGTGGAGTTCACAGAAGTAAATTAAGCAGGCAAGACTACTCTGTGCAGTTTTGAGACTTGCCAGGGAATTTACTTTGAAGGCTTGGGGAAAAATTGACTCAGAAACATAGTACAAGAATAGTTATACAAAAAATTTTCAGGAAGCTACAGAGCCATATGCAGATTTTCTAGGAAAATTGACAGATAAAACATCCAACAAAAATGTGAACAGAAGGGCCAGAGAGATAGCATGGACATAATGCTTTTGCCTTGCATGCAGGATGATGGTTCGAATCCCAGCATCCCATATGGTCCTGAGCCTGCCAGGAGCGATCTCTGAGCATAGAGCCAGGAGTAAGCCCTGAGCAATGCTGGGTGTGACCCAAAAACAAAACAAAACAAAAAATGTGAAGAGATGTAGAAAATAAAAATCCACGGTTGTAAGATCATCTCATATTTCTAAATTCCATGTTTAGTCAAACTGTTTCTAAGCTCCATGCAGATGGATTTGAAGAAGCAGGGTAGTGGCGACAAAATAATAAACCAAGCCAGTCAGGAGAGAGTCAAGAAGCCAGTCTGCTTTTCACCTGACCTCTCTTAGCCAGAAGCCTTTCTTTATTAAACAAACCAATCCAGATGCAGGGAAGGTTGAGTGAGAGACCAAAAAAATATCTATCCAGTGGGCTTTTACATATCAAAGGAAGAAGTTTAAGGAAGGAGAAAGTTGGGGGAATGCCTTTGTCAGTCTAATAGCTGGGTGTCATTCTACAGAGATGAACAAAAATTTCCTCAAAAAATTTTTGAGGGGGCCGAAGAGATAGCATGGAGGTAAGGCGTTTGCCTTGCATGCAGAAGGTCGTTGGTTCAAATCCCGGCATCCCATATGGTTCCCTGAGCCTGCCAGGAGCCTTTTCTTTTCTTTCTCTCTTTCTTTCTCTCTTTCTCTTTTTCTTTCTCTTTCTTTTTCTTTCTTTCCTTCTTTCTTTCTTTCTTTCTTTTCTTTCTCTTTCTTTTTCTTTCTTTCCTTCTTTCTTTCTTTCTCTTCCTTCCTTCCTTCCTTCCTTCCTCCCTCCCTTCTTTCTTTCTTTCTTTCTTTTCTTTCTCTTTCTTTTTCTTTCTTTCTTTCTTTCTTTTCTTTTTCTTTTCTTTCTTTCTTTCTTTCTTTCTTTCTTCTTTTTTTCTTTCTTTCTTCCTTCCCTCCTTCCTTCCTTCCTTTCTTTCTTTCTTCTTTCTTTCTTTCTTTCTTTCTTTCTTTCTTTCTTTCTTTCTTTCTTCTTTCTTTCTTTCTTTCTTTCTTTCTTCTTTCTTTCTTTCTTTCTTTCTTTCTTTCTTTCTTTCTTTCTTCTTCTTTCTTTCTTTCTTCTTTCTTCTTCTTTCTTTCTTTCTTTCTTTCTTTCTTTCTCTTTCTTTCTTTCTTTCTTTCTTTCTTTTTCTTTCTTTCTCTTTCTTTCTTTCTTTCTTTCTTCTTTCTTTCTTTCTTTCTTTCTTTCTTTCTTTCTTTCTTTCTTTTCTGTGGGGGAAGGGGAGTGGGGAGTGAGGTTGGAGATTTGGGGGTATTAGATGTTAAGGGCTGAGGAGGGGTCAGTCCAGATAGGGACCTGGGAGCACTCAAGGGTTTGGGACGGGGTTTGGTGGTCAGGAGATTGGGGTATTTGGGGCCCCGGGTGCGGATGTTCAGGGATTGGGGTCACCTCAGCCATTTCTGAGCATAGAGCCAGGAGTAACCCCTGAGTGCTGCTGGGTGTGACCCTAAAACAAAAACAAATATAAAAATTGAAATTGAGCTTCCATTTGACTCAGCAATACTGCTCCTGGTAATATACCTTAAGGGTCCCAAAACACAGACATCTGTACTCCCAGACTCATTGCAGCACTATTCACAATAGTCAGATCTGGAAACAACCCAAGTGCCCCAGAACAGATGAGTAGATAAAGAAACTGTAGTGCTAGGTGGAATACCATGCAACTGATAGGGAAAATAAAGTCATAAAATTTGCTTACACATGAATAAACATAGAGAGGATTATGCTGAGTAAAATGAGAGAGAGAGAGACACATGTACATAGAATTATACTTATTTATGGGATTAAAATAAACACCAAGAAACAAAAATTTAAAACAAAACAAAATTCATAGTACAAAAATAATACCCAAAGAGGATAGAAATGATGAGTGGGAGGGGCCGGAGAGATAGCATGAAGGTATGGCATTTGCCTTGCATGCAGAAAAATGGTGATTCGAATCCTGCCATCCCATATAGTCCCCTGAGTCTGGCAGGAGTGATTTCTGAGCATAAAGCCAGAAGTAACCTGAGTGCTGCCAGGTGTGACCCCCCCCAAAATAAAACAAACAAACAAACAAAAAAAGAAGTGATGAGTGGCAAGTGCAGTTAGGACAGAGTAGGGACCACAATGACAATAATAATTGGAAATGATCACCCTGGAGGAAAGCTGGGAATTGAGAGGAAATAAAGTGATAATGCACTATAGCCCTTCAGAAACAGTATTTATTACAAACCACTGTCCCTAAAAGTGTAAGAGAGAAGAAAAAAATTTTGACAAAAGGGCAGGCTAGGGGTGGTACAATGGAAGATTAGCTAGGTAAATTGATGCAGGAAATTAACAATGGTGAAGGGATGGTTGTTGGAACATAGTATGACCCAAACTTAACTATTAATGACTTTTTAAACTTTGTATCTCATGGTGGTTTAATAAAAATATTTTATAAAATATTTTATGCCTAAAGCTCAATTATCAATAATTTTATGTCATGGTTCTTTTTTTTTTTTTTTTTTTTTTGGTTTTTGGGTCACACCCGGCATTGCTCAGGGGTTACTCCTGGCTGTCTGCTCAGAAATAGCTCCTGGCAGGCACAGGGGACCATATGGGACACTGGAATTTGAACCAACCACCTTTGGTCCTGGATCGGCTGCTTGCAAGGCAAACACTGCTGTGCTATCTCTCCGGGCCCAGTCATGGTTCTTTAACTAAATAATTTTTTAATTATAAATTGAAAAACAAAGCAGAGCTGAGAGAGCATGTGAGATCAGAGTGGCCAGCTTTGTGATTCTCTTTGACTCGGGAACGTAGCAGTTATCCAATAAGTACAGAAATGTGCTAGTTTTTTTTTTTTTTTTTTGGGGGGGGCCACACCCGGCGGTGCTCAGGGGTTAGTTACTCCTGGCTGTCTGCTCAGAAATAGCTCCTGGCAGGCACGGGGGACCATATGGGACACCGGGATTCGAACCAACCACCTTTGGTCCTGGATCGGTTGCTTGCAAGGCAAACGCCGCTGTGCTATCTCTCCAGGCCCGAAATGTGCTAGTTTTATATGTTTTTTTTTGTTTTGTTTTGTTTTTTGGGTCACACCTGGTGACACTCAGGGGCTACTCCTGGCTCTGCACTCAGAAATCGCTCCTGGTAGGCTTGAGGGACCATATGGGATGCCGGGAATAGAACCACCGTCAGTCCTGGGTCGGCTGTGTGCAAGGCAAATGCTCTACCACTGTACTATCTCTCTTGAACCCTTATTTGTGTGTGTGTGTGTGTGTGTGTTGAGGTTCATATACAGCAGTGTTCAAGGCTTTCTCCTTACTCTGTCCTCAGGAATTATTCTTTTTTTTTTTTTTTTTTTTTTTTGGTTTTTGGTTTTTGGGTCACACCCAGCATCGCTCAGGGGTTACTCCTGGCTCTATGCTCAGAAATCACTCCTGGCAGGCTGGGGGGACCATATGGGACGCCAGGATTCGAACCGATGACCTTATGCATGAAAGGCAACCGCCTTATCTTCATGCTATCTCTCTGGCCCCAGGAATTATTCTTAGCATTACTCAGTGACCGTATGTGATGCGAGACATTGAACCAATCCTGTTGGCCACATGTAAGAAAAGCACATTACCCTCTGTACTCTCTCTGAATTGGTTCCATCTGAATACAGGAACAAACTGAAGTTGCAGGACCCTTTAATAAGCATTACTGAGCACTAATGGGTGACTATGGTGAAGCCTCATCCCCCCACCCATTCTTCCTAGGTAACTTGACCTTACCTACAAGACCCCGCCCATTTCCTGGGAGGAGTCTTGAAAAGGGTAGATAAGGTTTTGACCAGAGGGGATGAGAGCCCTTTTTGCCCGCCTTTTGGTCTTTTGCCAGCATGGAGGTCAGAGGGAAGATGGCTGAAAGGAGTTAAGATGCAGGGCTGGGGCCGGGTAGGTGGCGCTGGAGGTAAGGTGTCTGCCTTGCAAGCGCTAGCCAAGGAAGGACCGCGGTTCGATCCCCCGGCGTCCCATATGGTCCCCCCAAGCCAGGGGCGATTTCTGAGCACATAGCCAGGAGTAACTCCTGAGCGTCAAACGGGTGTGGCCCAAAAAGCCAAAAAAAAAAAAAAAAAAAAGATGCAGGGCTAGGGGCCGGGCGGTGGCGCTGGAGGTAAGGTGCCTGCCTTGCCTGCGCTAGCCTAGGATGGACCGTGGTTCAATCCCCCGGCGTCCCATATGGTCCCCCAAGAAGCCAGGAGCAACTTCTGAGCGCATAGCCAGGAGTAACCCCTGAGCGTCACAGGGTGTGGCCCAAAAACCAAAAAAAAAAAAAAAAAAAAAAAAAAAGATGCAGGGCTAGCTAAGAATGGCTGAATGCTTAAAAGGTTATGATATAGGCCACACATGTGGTGGATAGGGCATGAATAAAGTTGATGCTTCCTGATGCCTGTCTGGATGAGTCTGATTCCACCGTTCACCTAAACCTGGGACCCGCCAGCTGAATGGGGATTGTGGAGCCACGTGGCCTGGGATGGCAGAGAAAAATCCCTCCATCCATCCACCTCTATCCAGCACCATCGTTAATTATTTAACACTACACTATGGTACTGTCCCCTGAGTCTGCAAAGCACTTATTGATGAAGCAGGAAGACAGGAGGAGTACCAGGTCTGAGAAGGAGGGTGTTTGCTCTGAGAAAGGGAGAGTGAATTTGAGTGGGTTGTCTAGGTGGAAGAATAAACATCAGAGAGAAAGAGAGAGAGTGGGCCCAAATTGACATTGCTCTTGGTACAGTGAGTAATAGGAATTCCATTGCTGAGGTTAGCATTGGATTCTCTCAGATTCTGACCTTCAAGTCATGTATCTGCTTGCAGAGAATTTGTGGTTTTGAGGTTTGATAGAAGTTCCTGGAATAGATGTACCATGGGATTCTTGGATGGTCCCCCACTGCTGGCCAATTGTCTGCCATAAATATTTCTAACATGAAACATTATGTTTCTTTTAATGTTTCCAAGGTATTTGAGGTTGTGGGAATGGAAAGACAGGCTTCAGGAAGACAAGTCCTTAAAGAGAATTCCAGGGCAACAGTCTAAAGCAGAGCTTCATCACCAGCCACTAACAGTGGATAGGAGTGGGAGCAGATTAGGTGAGTGATTAGGGACAGTTTTTGCTGCCTATGGGCTCTATATACTGTTCATTTGTTTTTGAAAGTTCCTGTTGCTCAGGCCCTGGCACAATCTGCAGCAGAAACCCTTGGACCTAGTCTTAGGTCCTACCACCCAGCAGCTCTGCCTACAGACCTTGGTGACATTACCAATGGTTCCTAGGTGGTACCTCTGATCCCCTCTCAGACACCCAGTTTTATCAGTTCACCCAGAGTCTCCAAAATTCTGTTACTCATGGGCATGTGTTAGATTATGGCTTGTTTCACCCAAAACGAAGATAATCCCTGGTTTCTTTGTATCTGTTTATTTACAACTTGGTTTTACACCAAAACAGAGATTGTCTTACATGTAAACCTGGATGGAAAAAGCTAAACTATCTGCCCTTACTCTGGCTTACTCTCCCACCTGGGGTTGGTCTCTGTACTTAATAAAAATGGAAGTTCTGGCAGGTAGCTGGTACCCCATACGAAGTAGAAGATTTCCAGACTATATGTGTTTCACCCTCAGCCTGGTTTGGATTCTTTCATTTGCAACCCTGATTCAGACTTGGTGTGTGGGGTGATTTTACAGGTATGAGTAAGGATTCTTAAGTCATAATGATAAACTAATTGTGGACTCTTAAGTACAAAATTAATTTTGTGTGGAGAAAGATAGGTGAAGTCTAACTCCAAATCGTCATATCATGGTCTATGGAGGAGGGGAAAAAAGAGGAAAAGGCCCCTCAAGGATTAGCTACATGGGTTGCAGGAGGAGGCTGGGTTCAAGGGAGCTTTCTGAGCATTGTCAGAGTGTCCCCAAAACAAACACAAAACTAGAACCAGACCAAAAGAATTAAACTGAGTGAGTTGTTTTGGTCATTTGTGAAGAATAAGCAAAGAAGCCAAAAGTTCTGAAAGACTGTTGAACTAAACTGAGGGAGGGCCAAGAATTGCTCCTGTGCACTGAAAAGCTCAGTAGCATAATAAACCACATCAGCTGCATAGAGTGAGTTGCCAAGCCAACACCACTTTCATGCCAACTGGCCACACAATGTGCCCACCCTGTGAGGAGGGCTGAAGAAAAAGCTAATAGAAAACCACTAGTTCCTCTAAATTCTACACAGATGTTCTCTGAAAACCAGCTGCCTGGGCCTTCACTGGATATTACTAGAATTGCAGGGTCATAGGTCCCCACAATACCAAGTAACAACCTGCAGTCTTGACAGGCAGACCCAGTACACTCACGTGTTCATTGAAGTTCATTGAAGCACTGTGGCCTAGAGTCAGCTCCATAAATGTAAAATAATATCCACGAGTTGTGAGACCACCCTACACCATATTTCTTCCTTCCTTCCTTTCTTTTTTCCTTCCTCCTTCCTTCCTTCCTTCCTTCCTTCCTTCCTTCCTTCCTTCCTTCCTTCCTTCCTTCCTTCCTTCCTCTCTTCTCTCTCTCTTTCTTTCTCTTTCTTTCTTTCTTTCTTTCTTTCTTTCTTTCTTTCTTTCTTTCTTTCTTTCTTTCTTTCTCTCTCTCCTTCCTTCCTTCCTTCCTTCCTTCCTTCCTTCCTTCCTTCCTTCCTTCCTTCCTTCCTTCCTTCCTTCCTTTCTTCCTTCTTTCTTAACGCTCAGGGGTTATTCCTGGCTATGCGCTCAAAAGTCACTCCTGGTTTGGGGGACCATATGGGACGCGCGCCGGCCCCCCTACACCATATTTCTAATCCCAGGCAGACAGGTCTGAAGAAGCAGGGTAGTGGCTAAAGGTTCATAAACCAAATCAGTCAGGAGAATACTTGGAGTTAGTCTGCCTTTCACCTATGGCCTCTCTGCCTTAGTCCTAGCCAGATTTGCCCCTTTTTTTTGGGGGGGGGGGCACACTCGGCGGCTCTCAGGGGTTACTCCTGGCTCTCTGCTCAGAAATTGCTCCAGGCAGGCTTAGGAGACCATATATGATGCCGGGATTCGAACCACCATTGGTCCTGGGTCCACCGTTGGTCCTGGGTCCGGAAGCTTGCAAGGCAAACCCCTCACCGCTGTGCTATCTCTCCGGCCTTCTTTATTCAAACCAATTTCCAATACCAGGTGGGGAGAAGTTGAGTAATCAAGGTGAGCTTTTACATATCAAAGAAAGAGGTTTAGGAAAGGAAGAAGTTGGGGGACATCTTTGGGGTTAAAAGTTCGGTATCATCTTACACATAACCATCTAAAATCCTATGGGAGATGAAATATATCAATGCATGTGCAAGACATCCTGTTTGTTCCAGACAAAGGTCAAAGACAGATCAGGAACTCCTACCAGTTCAATCCTTGGCTTCTGGGTTTGGACTTTAGCTTTATTGTTTGGTGTCTTTGTATGCATGTGGTATGAGCTTCAAGTATAAACTGATCTCAAATCTTTCTATGTTGCTGATATGGCTAAGAGGTACAGGTTGGAACTTGGCAATATGAGATTTTATTTCAGTACGTGAGATGGAATCCAAGGTGAACTTAAGATAGCTGATTTTACTGAGCTACAGGTAGACTGTGCTTGTTTGAAATCTTGGAGCCAAATGTTTTTATATTTGTACCTTCAATTATCCATCTATAAAATAATGAGTTTGTTATCAATGTCACAGAATTGTAGGGAGGCTAAAATAAGGGGCACAAATGCAAGTACTCCACCTGGGTGGAGAAATGGCACACAGAAGTTGGTAAACTCTGAGCCCTGAGTACCTTGGCCCTAGGGTACAACTTCCCTGGTAAGGAAACTATGTGTGATGTAGCAAGGGAAGTCAGGCCACCCTCCCTGATGGAACCACCTAAAAGTTGCCTCTGACCACATATCCATGTCCAAAAAGTAAGTTTTTGGCAGGATCATTTTCCAGACCAAGGGGAAAGTTGTCTACATCTGTCTATTAAACGTAAGGAACCCCAAAATTTCTGATGATAGGGTAATTTTTCTGGATCTGCTGACTTGAGACTTAAAGTTAGTTACTCATCTGTTTACAAGGGTTTTCTTTTCCCTTTTGTTCATTTCTCCCATTTACATCTGCAGCCACTCCTTGGCACTTGACAATGTTCTTTAATGAGTCATTTTTTTTTTTGTTTGTTTTTGGGCCACACCCTGTGACGCTCAGGGGTTACTCCTGGCTATGCGCTCAGAAGTTGCTCCTGGCTTCTTGGGGGACCATATGGGACGCCGGGGGATCGAACCGCGGTCCGTCCTAGGCTAGCGCAGGCAAGGCAGGCACCTTACCTCCAGCGCCACCGCCCGGCCCCTAATGAGTCATTTTTTAAGTTTAGATTTTTATCTTTGTAAGATCCTCAATTTAGGCAGAGATTTGCCATATGGCACACATTTGATCAGGAGTGTTGATGTTTAAGATGCCAGATTGACACCAGAGAGGAAGGGAAACTCAAAGATAAGCAAGAGAGCTATAAGTCACAGATGGCAAAAGGGGGAAGAAGAAAATAAAACCCAACTGAGTCAATGATATTTGAAAACAGATTTAATTTTATTCTTTTCAATCAATAACTCCTGGCTACAAGCAATGATACCATGTGAGAAGTTAAAGGAATTAGCTGCCTTGTAGGGACGAGAAAAGCCTATAGCTCTGTCAACCATGTGATTGAAAATGTTGTTTGTCACTTACATTATAAAATCTCATTTTTAAAATTATCAGAGGTTACACTCTCAAGACAAATATAAATGACAAGTCCCAGTAGAAAGACAGCCCAGCTCCTCTACCAAGCTCCAAAAGAAAATAATGGCCACCAACTCTTCCCAGGTTGTCTAGTCTGGGCTGATGCTTCTGGGGCCTTCTTAGAATGGGTGGGGCCAGGTTCCCCTTTCTGCCTGAAGCATAGCAGCTCATTGTCACACCCAACACCCTCCAACAGAAATAGCCCAGCTCCACAACTTAACCTGCCAACCCACCAAATTTATTTTAGATCCATAGGTCCTGAACTGTAGCATATGAAAAAGTTTCCATAAGATGATTCTTGGAATTGTATATAAAAGTGTTTCCTTAGGATTGTTCTGTGACTTTTGCCCCACCTAACCCTTCCAGGTGGGGCGCTGTGGAGTTGGCAATAAATAGCTTGAGGGACAGGAGTGAGGGGTCCTTCTGGGAAAAGCTGCTGGCTGCAGGAGGATTCTCTGGCTCTCCTTGCCCGATCTTTTAAACCCTATCGTTCTTGTCTGTGTGGATTATTACTTGCTGCGGATAAATATTACCAAGGTCTTCCCCCGAAAGGGGACAAAGGGATGGGAAGTAATTTCTCATTCTGGGGACTGTTCTTGGATTCACTACCCAGCCAAGATAACGGCGAAGATATCTTGCACTGAACCTCAAAAAAAAATTTTTTTTGCCACACCCGTTTGACGCTCAGGGATTACTCCTGGCTATGCGCTCAGAAATCGCCCCTGGCTTGGGGGGACCATATGGGACACCGGGGGATCGAACCGCTGTCCGTCCTACGCTAGCGCTTGCAAGGCAGACACCTTACCTTTAGCGCCACCTTCCCGGCCCAAACCTCAAAATTTTTTAATATAATTTTTATTTTGATCATAGTGGCTTACATATTGTTGACAATAATATTTTAGGTACATGTTTACATAAAATCATGGGGGATTCCCATCACCAATTTGTCCTCCCTACACCTCCGTTTTCGTCCTACCTCCCATATCCTCTTCCCTCACCCCCAGGGCTGCTAGAATATGTGGTCCCCTCTGTACCTAGCCTACTACTTTGTAGTCTTGCACCTGTTTGGTCTTGGCGCCTCCCTTATTTCACCCCTCTAACTGGGAGGCAGGACTAGCTAGTTCAAGTTACGTGGTTTTGTTTGAAGAAGAGAAAAGTAATAAACTGGGGTAAAAGTCTAATACGCCGAAAATGGGCGGAATCCTTAGAGGCTCTCATCATCGGTTTGAGAGACGAAGGAAAAAAAGAAGGTGAAACACTCCACCAGTACAAAAAGAAGTGTCAAATATCTAGTGAGGACTCCAACAATAAAGATAAGCACCACAAAAAAAAAAACAAAAAAAAAAAAAAACGCCATGGTCTTGAGATAAGAAACATGGCAGAGCACATAAAGAAAGAAAAGAAGAGAAAAAAAATATGTATAAATGGGGACAACAACTTCAATAACCACACCAAAACAAAGAAATCAACCAAAAATAGGTAAATAACAATAATAATAATAATAAATGAAGATAAAAAATAATATATAAAAATAAACAATGTTTTGTGCTTTTTGCTTTTTTTTCCCCTCCTGTCCTGGCCCAATAAATATTGGGGTCATTAGAAAAGGGATTCACTTGGCCTAAGAGATATGGGGTTTCTCTACCCTTGGAGTATATTGTCATGGGATTAACTATATACTCTGTTCAGGATCATTTACTCTCCCGGTGGTGCTTTTGTGGTGTTTGGAAGACTTCTGCTCCATCCTGGGTGATAAAATCAGACCTCTGTATCTAGAGATCTCAGTATCTGCACAGGTCCAGGAGTGGGACTTATGATGAAGTCAGTCTTTGTGGCTGAACCTCAACATTTTACAGTAGTGTCAGCCCAGTAATATCACAAATCTGATGGGTGGGCCAGAGTAATAGCACAGCAGTATGGCATTTGCCTTGCACGCAGATGATTCAGGCATACTATTTGGTCTCCTGAGCCTACCAGGAGTGATTTCTGAGTGCAGAGCCAGGAATAACCCCTGAGCACAACCGGGTGTGGCCCCAAAACAAAAACAAACAAACAAAAGAAATCTAATGGGAAAGTTACATAGAAATCTATCAAGCTCAGTGAGCCTAAACAGTAACACAGAAGACTCAACTAGCACCAACCTCAGTCCAGTAAAACCTTAGACCAGTGGTCCTCAAACTATGGCACGCGGGCCACATATTGTATTTGTATTTGTTTTTTTTCTTCATTGCAAAATAAGATATATGCAGTGTGCATAAGAATTCGTTCACGGGGCCGGGAAGGTGGCGCTAGAGGTAAGGTGTCTGCCTTGCAAGCGCTAGCGTAGGACGGACCGCGGTTCGATCCCCCGGTGTCCCATATGGTCCCCCAAGCCAGGGGCGATTTCTGAGCGCATAGCCAGGAGTAACCCCTGAGCATCAAACGGGTGTGGCCCAAAAACCAAAAAAAAAAAAAAAAGAATTCGTTCATAAGTTTTGTTTTCACTATAGTCAGACCCTCCAATGGTCAGAGAGACAGTGAACTGGCCCCCTGTTTAAAAAGTTTGAGGATGGGCCTGGAGAGATAGCACAGCGGCGTTTGCCTTGCAAGCAGCCGATCCAGGACCAAAGGTGGTTGGTTTGAATCCTGGTGTCCCATATGGTCCCCCGTGCCTGCCAGGAGCTATTTCTGAGCAAACAGCCAGGAGTAACCCCTGAGCACTGCCGGGTGTGGCCCAAAAACCAAAAAAAAAAAAAAAAAAAATAAAATAAAAAGTTTTTTTTTTTTTTTTTTTTTTTTTTTTTTTTTTTTTTTTTTTTGGTTTTTTGGGCCACACCCTGTGACGCTCAGGGGTTACTCCTGGCTATGCGCTCAGAAGTTGCTCCTGGCTTCTTGGGGGACCATATGGGACGCCGGGGGATCGAACCGCGGTCCGTCCTAGGCTAGCGCAGGCAAGGCAGGCACCTTACCTCCAGCGCCACCGCCCGGCCCTAAAAAAAGTTTGAGGACCCCTGCCTTAGACACTGACTTTAGTAATACCATGGAGATATATAATAATTATTTCAAATTGATCCTTGTTGATCTAAGTTTTGCAAAAGGGCAAGCTACAGTTGTGGATGGAATTGGTGATTGAACATTTAATGACTGAAATGACTATATTATAAACATCTTGGCAAATCACAATGTTATAATAAAACATTTTAGAAAATATATATGAATGACAAACTTGAAAAGAAAGATAAGGGGCCGGCAAGATGACGCTAGAGGTAAGGTGTCTGCCTTGCAAGCGCTAGCCAAGGAAGGACCACGGTTCCATCACCCGGCATCCCATATGGTCCCCCCAAGCCAGGGGGCAATTTCTGAGTGCTTAGCCAGGAGTAACCCTTGAGCATCAAATGGGTGTGGCCCGAAAAACCAAAAAAAAAAGAAAAAAGAAAAGAAAGATAAATAGAAACTCCCTCAGGGGCCAGAGAGATAGCATGAATAGCATGGAGGTAAGGCGTTTGCCTTGCATGCAGAAGGTCGGTGGCTCGAATCTTGGCATCCCATATGGTCCCCGAGTCTGCTAGGAGCAATTTCTGAGTACTGAGCGCTGCCGGGTATGACCCAAAAACAACAACAACAAACAAACAAAAAAAGAAATCAATTGCTATATTTAGACAATCCCAGAACCTCTGTCATAAAATTTCTGTCTTAGGGAGAAAACTGGAAGCTAGGTATCAATGTGGTTCAGTAGGATTATGAATAGATTTGTAAAATGGCAATGGTATAAAAATATTTAGGTTTGGGTTCAGAAACTAAGTGGCCTAGGTCTGAATTATAATTGTCACCACTTATTAGCATTATGGTTAGGGGCAAGATCCTTAACTTCTGTATAATGTCAGTTTCCTCAGTTGGAAAATAACAATTCTTGTTTTTAGAATGGTTGTGAAGGTGTGTGTTAATCCCATGAAGGATTGGAGTTGTTCTCAGCAGACAATAAATGCTAAATAAATCTTAAATGTTGTCACTCAAAGGGGAGGAAAGGGGGCTGGGCGGTGGCGCTGAAGGTAAGGTGCCTGCCTTGCCTGCGCTAGCCTTGGACAGACCGCGGTTCGATCCCCCGGTGTCCCATATGGTCCCCCAAGCCAGGAGCAACTTCTGAGCACATAGCCAGGAGTAACCCCTGAGCGTTACCGGGTGTGGCCCAAAAACCCAAAAAAAAAAAAAAAAAAAACAAAGGGGAAGAAAGTTAACGTGGAAATTGGTGGTGGGAAATGTATGCCAGTGAAGGGATGGATGTTGGACCATTGTATGATTGAAACTCAACTGTAAACAATTTTTAGCTCTATATTTTGTGATGATTTAATAAAAGAAATATTGTATTCAGCTCTAATAGGAATATTTTTACAGTTCAAAATAAAGGACTAGATTCCTTTCAACTGCTAATTGACTAGGCATATTTAAATGGGATAGAATGGCTGGCAAGTGGCTGTCCCAGGATGACTGGGGTTCTGATCCTCAGCATCCAATATGGTTCCACGAGTCAGGAGCGATTTCTGAGCGCATGGCCAGGAGTAACCCCTGAGCATCATTGGGTGTGGCCTCAAAACCAAAATAAATAAATAAATAAATAAATAAATAAATAAATAAATAAAATGGAATAGATAGTCTATGTACAGCATAAAAGAGTGCACTACTTACTACGTAGATCATATTACCTGTGACAATCGAGAAATGTGGAAGGCTACTACAATCAGCCAGCACATAACAAATCAAGATGTTGAAATAAGTTTCTGTGTCAAAAACTAAACTGCTGGGGGGCTGTAGAGATAGTACAGTAGTAGGGCGTTTGCCTTGCATACAGCCAAATCCAGGACGGACAGTGGTTCGAATCCTGTCATTCCTTATGGTTCCCCATGCCTGCCAGGAGCTATTTCTGAGCACAAAGCCAGGAGTAATCCCTGAGCACAGCCGGGTGTGAACCAAAACCAAAACAAAACAAGCTAAACTGTTTATATTGAGCCCTTCTGAAAGCTCAACAAAGCCTAATGACTGTTAAGGAGTGAACATGAGATTTAAAACAATGATATCCAGCTGAAGAGATAGCACAGCTGTAGGGCATTTGCCTTGCATGCAGCCTATCCAGAATGGATCATGGTTTGAATCCCTGCATTCCACATGATCCCCCCTTGCCTACCAGGAGGGATTTCTGAGCACAGAGACAAGAGTAACCCCTGAGCACTGCTGGGTGTGACCCAAAAAAAAAAAAAAACAAAGAAACAGGGCCCGGAGAGATAGTACAGCGGCGTTTGCCTTGCAAGCAGCAGATCAAGGACCGAAGGTGGTTGGTTCGAATCCCTGTGTCCCATATGGTCCCCCATGCCTGCCAGGAGCTATTTCTGAGCAGACAGCCAGGAGTAACCCCTGAGCCGCCGGGTGTGGCCCAAAACCAAACCAAAACAAACAAACAAACAAAACCAAAGAAACAAAACAAAACAAAATGATATCATTTTGGGCCAGAGAGCCAGTTCAAAGAGTTTAATGAATGCTTTGCATGCTGGAGGCCTAGATTCATCCTTGGCACCACATGGTCCTCCAAGCACCCTCAGGAGTGACCACCCCTAACCACAGAGATTCAAGAACAGCAGCACTGGGTATGACTGAAAGATTTTCTTGAAATCTATAAATCCCAAAACAGAAAAATGTTTTTCTATTCCATTTGGATTAGCAAAATCAAACTTTGACAAGTGACCATTAGCGAGGAATCAAAGAATATGCACTTTTGTCACCCTTAGAAGTTATCAGCTGGGCCCGGAGAGATAGCACAGTGGTGTTTGCCTTGCAAGCAGCCGATCCAGGACCAAAGGTGGTTGGTTCGAATCCCGGTGTCCCATATGCCCCCCCCCCCCCCCCCCCCCCGGTGCCTGCCAGGAGCTATTTCTGAGCAGACAGTCAGGAGTAACCCCTGAGCAACGCCAGGTGTGGCCCAAAAACCAAAAAAAAAAAAAAAAAAAAAAAAAGAAGTTATTAGCTAGTAGTCTGCAAAAGTGATGATAGTTTTTAATATGTAAGAGTCTTCAAAAAACAACTCATGGATAGAAAACATAGCGAAAATTCAGTTCAATAACATGAAAAAACTTTTCTAATGGTCAGGATTAATCAAGAATCTGCCTTGGAAAGAGGTGCTCTCTATGGAAAAGCAAAGAGGCTGGACAAGCACTTGGGAGGGTGGAGGAAGAAGGATTTTGTCAAATAAATTAGACATGTTAATATTTTCTTCCAGACTTAAATTTTATTTCAAAGTTAATTCCGGGCCGGAGCAATAGCACAGCAGTAGGGTATTTGCCTTGCACACAGCTGACCTGGATTCTATTCCTAGTATCCCATACGGTTTCTTGAGCCTGCCAGGGGTGATTTCTGAGTGAAGAATCAGGAGTAACCCCTGAGCACTGCTGGGTGTGGTCCAAAACAAACGACAACAACAACAACAACAAAAATCAAATCTAGTTCTATTTTGCACAAATGATATTAAATAAAACATTATATCCTGCTCAAAGCTCTAGCCAGTCATAATTAACTTGAAAATTAACACAATTAACTTTCTTATTCTGCTTTCCCTTTGAGTAACTTCTTGAGTAACTTCTCTTCAGAACTAGGAACATGAATGTTACTCCTGTTCCAGGTTCTCCTGAGTGAGTTTCCTCTCAGCACAGGGAAAACCAAAAATAATTTAGTAAGCAGTTTGAGAACAGGAAACTAAAACTTTCCAGCTACATGTTTTAGGAGAAAAAAATAAATGGAAAATAGCACCACCAACTTCAGATATATGCGAGCTGCTGGTGTACCTCCATTTCCTGGAATGCAAGCTATTCCGATGTGCAGAACATCTTTTTTTTTTTGGGGGGGGGGGCCCACACCCGGTGGTCTCAGGAGTTACTCCTGGCTATCTGCTCAGAAATAGCTCCTGGCAGGCACGGGGGACCCTATGGGACGCCAGGATCCAAACCAACCACCTTAGGTCCTGGATCGGCTGCTTACAAGGCAAATGCCACTGTGCTATCTTTCTGGCCCCAGAACATCATATTTTAATTTAATTTAATTTAATTCTGGTCCTAAAGTGACTTTCCTAACCTTAGGATTCCAACTAAACAAAATTCTTTTTTTTTTTTTGGTTTTTGGGCCACACCCGGTAACGCTCAGGGATTACTCCTGGCTATGTGCTCAGAAGTTGCTCCTGGCTTGGGGGACCATATGGGACACCGGGGGATCGAACCGCGGTCCGTCCAAGGCTAGCGCAGGCAAGGCAGGCACCTTACCTTTAGCGCCACCGCCCGGCCCCAAATTTTATAGCTTATAAAGTAAAAATCTTGATCTGAGAAGCAGCTCTCGAGGTTGCTTGAAGGACTGAAGAGTGGCAGTTTGCTGCACTAGTGATCAAAGTGCATGTCTGTATTTGAAAGCATTAAGAAGTCTATCTACATTTCTAGTTATGCCTCCCAACTCATAAAACCTCAATAAATATTTGTTGAAGTGTAGGATAGGAGAAAGTTGAAACAGTGGGCAAAGTAACAGGGTAAAACCTTGGGAGTTGATATTTAACTTGGAGCTAATCATTTGTCCTGTTTCTGAATGACTTGTGCGCCAAAGAACCTGGACAGCCTAGGACAGTGGGTTTTTTTTTTTTAATTGAGAAATCAACTTCAGTTGCTTAAAAATTTAAATAGAAAAATCTAGCAAAAGATATATTTCATGAAACACTCAGCTTTATATGAACAACAAACAGATACCTCTCTATAAACATACAAGCAGAAATGTGTATGTTGAATTGTGAAGCCTAAAATGAGTGTTTTACCCTGGAGTGCAATAAAAAATTTTTTTGAGGGACTGAAGAAATAGCATAGAGATAAGGTGCTTGCCTTGCACATAGTCAGCCCCAGTTCTAGTCTCAGCACCATATGGTGCCCTGACCACTCCCAGGGATGATCTCTGAGCATGGAGCCAGGAGAAAGCTTTCAGTTCAGCTTCGAAAACAGACAAACAGCAAACAAAAATCTTTGAGAAATGCTGACCTGAGAGAATCCATTTACCAATTCTGCACAGATAGCACCCAGAAAGAATAAATGACTTTGGGTGACTTATTATTGAGTTGGAAAATTAATGTGTTTTTAAATTGTGTTTATTTATTTATTTATTTATTTTAATTTTTGAGTCACACCCGGCAGCGCTCAAGGGTTACTCCTGGATCGACTCTCAGAAGTCCCTCTTGGCAAGCTAGGGGGACCATATGGGATGTCGGGATTCGAACCACCAGCCTTCTACATGCAAGGCAAACGCCTTACCTCCATGGTATCTCTCTGGCCCCAAATTGTGTTTTTTTTAAATATATACAAAGCACAATGCACTTTTAAATGTAAGAGGCAAAGTAATAAGTGCCATAATCTAAAACCCAAAATCTTTCTGCTCTAATTACTATAGATTTGGATATATAAAACTCTTCTTTTTTTTAAGTTTTTGTTGGGTATATAAAATTCTTCTAAATACTCCTTTTTTTCTCTCAGGTTCCTAGTCTGTAACAGGTAAGTGGTGTGTATTTTGACTCTGATCTTTGTTGTTGCTGTTGCTGTTTATGTTTTAGGTCACACCTGGCAGTGCTCAGGGGTTATCCTGGCTATGTGCTCAGAAATCACTCCTGGCAGGCTCAGGGGACCATACAAGATGGGATGCCGGGATTCGAACCACCTTTCTTCTGCATGCAAGGCAAATGCCCTGTCTCCATGCTATCTGTTCGGCCCCTTAACTCTGATCTTAACAGGGAAGTTTCCCTCTCACACTTATAACTGAGTTAGTGAGAATAATGTGTTAGATACAATCGCTTGGTAACCTCAAAGGCCTCTTTCTACTGCTACTTGCAGGGCCAATCAATCGAGAGAAATGTGTGGGCAACAAACTGGCACACTAGATGGTGGTAGACAAATATCCTCAAAGCAACCATCTGGTTTGCACAGTCCTAAGAAGCAGTTTGAATAGAAAAAGATAGGGACACATATTTTTAGAAACAGAGGGTTGCATTCCAGTAGGCACCAAAGTAGTTAATAAATTCCATGTAGGGGCCCGGAGAGATAGCATGGAGGTAGGTAGTTTGCCTTGCATGCAGAAGGATGGTGGTTTGAATCCCGGCATCCCACATGGTCTCCGGAGCCTGCCAGGAGGGATTTCTGAGCATAGAGCCAGGAGTAACTCTTGAGTGCTGCCAAGTGTAACCCCCAAAAAAAATTTTTTTTTTTCATGCGGGCCAGGTTTCTTGAGGTCTACAAATCTGAGATTTCTGTTTAAGGGCTTACCCAACATACTCTCTACACATTATATATAAATATATATATTTTAACTTAGTTTTATTGAAGTAACATTTGTTTAGAAGAATGCAAATGATTATAAGTTTTTTTGTTTTTTGTTTTGTTTTGTTTTGTTTTGTTTTTGGGTCACACCCGGCAGCGCTCAGGGGTTACTACTGGCTCTACACTCAGAAATCGCTCCTGGCAGGCAGAGGGGACCATATGGGATGCCGGGATTTGAACCACTATCCTTCTGCATGAAAGGCCTTACTTCCATGCTATCTCTCTGGCCCCAATCATAAGTTTTTTTTTTTTTTTTTGGTTTTTGGGCCACACCCGGTAACACTCAGGGGTTACTCCTGGCTATGCGCTCAGAAGTTGCTCCTGGCTTGGGGGACCATATGGGACACCGGGGGATCGAACCGCGGTCCGTCCAAGGCTAGCGCAGGCAAGGCAGGTGCACCTTACCTTTAGCGCCACTGCCCGGCCCCCCCAATCATAAGTTTTAAAGACAATATATCATTCCCTACATCCACCAACAAAGTCTCAATAACCTTCTACCACTTCCCATGTGATCCTTTTTATCCATATTTGGTTATCTCAGGTCTGTCATCAGATTTGTTTTCCCTGGATATAATCTATTCCTGTACATGCTTGCTTTATATACCAGACAAGTGAGATCACCTGGTATTTATGTTTCTCTTCTCACTTCACATTATTACATTCTTGATTTCCAGTCTTGAGTTATAGCAGTGTTCAAGATTTTGTCTTTTCCTACAGCTGAGTAGTATTCTATTATGGAATTCTCTATTACACCAAATCTTTTTATCTACCTATCTATGATTAGGCATTTCAGTAGTTTCCATATTTTGACTATTGAAAATAGTGGTACAATGAACGGAGACTTGCATATATCTTTTTAAATTAGTATTTTGTGTTATTGGTATAGATAACAAATAGCTATACGTTATATTAAAGCAGGGGTCTCAAACACGCGGCCCGTGGGCCGTTTGCGACCCTCCGTACAACATTTTGTGGCCCGCGGCCGGCCTTCAAATATCGCAGTATTCGCGATTATTCGCTTACAGAATAACTGCAATAAAAATCGCATTAGTAAGAAAAAAATCGCATTAACATTCGCATACCCCGAGCAGTTCCATTCGGGATATGCAAATGTTTAATGCGATTTTTTTTCTTACTAATGTGATTTTTTTTTTTTTTTTTTGGTTTTTGGGCCACACCTGGCGATGCTTAGGGGTTATTCCTGGCTGTCTGCTCAGAAATAGCTCCTGGCAGGCACTGGGGACCATATGGGACACCGGGATTCGAACCTACCACCTTTGGTCCTGGATCAGCTGCTTGCAAGGTAAACGCCACTGTGCTATCTCTCCGGGCCCATTATTTCTTACTGAATGGGATTCACATGAGGTAGATAGGGTGGTAGAAAATCTGTTGGGGATATATCTTGTCAAAGTAATCTTTATTCTGTCCTCAGGAAAGCATTCTCTGAAAGTAACCCAGAACCTATTTTGGTGGTTGTAGATTTTTGTTTTTTGAGTATCCCATTTTTGTTTTGTTTTGTTTTTTTGTTTTTTGGGTCACACCCTGCAGTGCTCAGGGGTTACTCCTGGCTCTAGGCAGGCACGGGGGACCATATAGGATGCCGGGATTCGAACTACCATCCTTCTGCTTGAAAGGCAAACACCTTACCTCCATGCTATCTCCCCTGCCCCAGAGTATCCCATTTTTGAAGTTCCATTTCTCAGAAGTTGATTTGCTTAGTCAGTCCCTCAGAATAAAAAATAAATATGTGGGCCCGGAGAGATAGCACAGCGGTGTTTGCCTTGCAAGCAGCCGATCCAGGACCAAAGGTGGTTGGTTCGAATCCCGGTGTCCCATATGGTCCCCCGTGCCTGCCAGGAGCTATTTCTGAGCAGACAGCCAGGAGTAACCCCTGAGCACCACCGGGTGTGGCCCAAAAACCAAAAAAAAAAAAAAAAAAAAAAAAAAAAAAAAAAAAAATATGTTCAATAAATAATCAGTTGGATGGATCATTAGTTAGATGAAGTATTATGCTGAGTGAAATAAGTCAGAGAGAGAGAGAGAGAGAGAGAGAGAGAGAGAGTAGACATAGAATGATTGCGTTCATTTGTGGAATATAATATATCAAGAGTGTGTAGTAAGGGCCAAGAAGGGAGCACTATGACAATAATAGTTGGAAATGATGACTGTTATATTACACCTTATTTTACCCAAAACAAAGATCATTCATGATTTTTTTTTTTTTTTTGGTTTTTGGTTTTTGGGCCACACCCGGCAGTGCTCAGGGGTTACTCCTGGCTGTCTGCTCAGAAATAGCTCCTGGCAGGCATGGGGGACCATATGGACACCGGGATTCGAACCAACCACCTTTGGTCCTGGATCGCTGCTTGCAAGGCAAACGCCGTTGTGCTATCTCTCCCGGCCCTCATGATTTCTTTGTATCTGTTTGTTTACAATTTGGTTTCACCCAAAACAAAGATCACCCTTGGTTCCTTTGTATCTGCTTGTTTATAACTTGGTTTTACCCTGAAACAGAGATTGTTTTATCTGGTAGGATTTACTTTACCTGGGCAGGACCAGCTCAGGATAATCTGAGCTATCTGTCCTTACTCTGTCCTTACTTTGACCATCTGGAGGTGGTCTCTGTATTCAATAAAAATGACAGTTCTGGCAGGCAGCTTGCTCTCCATACGAGGTAGAAGATTGCCAGACTATAAATGTTTTACCCTCAGCCTGGTTTGAATTATTTCATCTGAGACCCTGCTTCAGACCTGTCTGCCTGGGATTGGAGATATAGTGTGTGGGTGATCTCACAACTCGTGGATTTTTATTTTACAATCACTCTGAACAAGAAGTGGGTGCTGAAATGAGATAAAGTGATATGAATGATATCCCTTCAATCTCAATATTCTTTACAATATACAGGGTATAAAAATAAAAAAGGAAGAGAGGGGCCAGAGAGTTAGCAGAGAGTTAGTGATAGGGCGTTTGCCTTGTACACAGACCCAGGATGGACCTGAGTTCAATTACCAGAAATATCTATGGTCCCATGAGCCTGCCAGGAGGGATTTCTGAGACCACAGCTAGGAGTAACCCCTGAGCGCTGCCAGGTGTGGCTCAAAAACAAAAACAAAAATTAAAAGGGAGAAACAGAGAGAGAAGGAAAATGCCTGCCCTAGAGGCAGGCTAGATGGGGTGGGGTGGGAGAAATATGGACATTGGTGGTGGGAAATGTGCACTGGTGAAAAGTGTTGAACTTTGTATGACTGAAATTCAATCATGAACAACTTTGTAACTGTGTCTCTCACCTCACAGTGATTCAATTAAATAACTTTTCTGTTTTTGTTATTTTGGGCCACACCCAGGGGTCGCTACTGAAGATGCTCAGGGAACCATATGGGATGCTGGATTGAATTTGGGTATGCTATTTGCTTTCTTTTGGGGGAGGGGCACTCCTGGCATTGCTCGGGGTTTACTCCTGGCTCTGTGCTCAGAAGTTGTTCTTGGCATGCTCAGGGGACCATATGAGGTGCCAGCGAATCAAACCTGGGCCCGTTCCTGGTCGTTCACATGCAAGACAAGTGCCCTACTGCTGTGATATCTCTCTGGCCCAGGGTTGGCTATTTGCAAAGCAGATGCCACTGTGCTATTGCTCCAGCACCAAAATAACTTATTTTATTAAAAATAGCATAGTCTCTGTGTTTTGGGGCACACCAAGCTGTGTTTAGGGATTATTTTTGGATCTATGCCTTTAGGGGTTACTCCTGGCTCTGTGCTCAGAAATTACTCCTGTCAGGCTTGGAGGACCATATGGGATGCCAGGATTCGAACCTAGGTTGGTAGTGTGCAAGGCAAATACCCTACCACTGTGCTATTGCTCCATCCCCATATGTTTATGCTTAATGTTTGTTCATCCAATGTAGAACATATCCATCTATTGTGACTTTTAAGAGTCCAGTTTTACCATAGATTTTGTGATTGTTATTCTCAGTTCTATGATAAACCAATACTTGAAAATATCTGTCAGCATGTTTTTCTGTAAACCCTGAACACAAAGCAATTCCATAAATGGCTAAAGACTTTAAAATATAACTAGAGATATATCACAATTGTAATCGCATGGGAAAAAGTGTTTGCTATATTATGAGTCACACTATTATAGCAAAATAACCAAAACTGACCAGACCATATCAGACTTACAGGAATTCCACAAAATTTAATAATACTATTATTATCCAAAACGTATTAAGATGGTTAAACATTTCTCCTTATGCAACAATTATTTTGTATAAGCTTTGACACACAAAATCAGCCTGCTCTACATGCTTTTTCTACCTTCCACAAGGAGAAAGGACAACTATCAGAGCTACGTAGGAGTTCTTTCAAGTATATTTTTCTTTTTAATAAGTTAACACAGGGCCAGAGTGATGGTGCTGTGGTAGGGCATTTGCCTTGCATGCAGCTGACCCAGGATTGGCCATGGTTTGATCCCTCTGTGTCCCATATGGCCCCAAGCCAGGAGCAATTTCTGAGTGCATAGCCAAGAGTAACCCCTGAGTGTCACCAGGTGTGGCCCCAAATTAAAAAAGAATTAAAATACATATACAGATTATAGTAAAATAAGACTTAATTATCTATTAAAAACTAAGTAGTAAATATTTAAATAGTATTCTAAAGGGCCAGGATGTGGTTCAGTGGTAACACTTGACTCTTGTGAAATCCTGGGTACTATTCCTGACACCATAAGGGGGGGGAGGTAATATACACATTTCCAAATAAAAATTAGCTTTTTAAAAACTAAGATTAGGTTTACTTTTGAGTAATTAAAGACCCAATGAATGATGAAACAGACTTTAAGTATATAAAATTATTTTAATAATGTTTCCATTTCCTAGAGAGACCAGTTAAGCTATTTATAATCTGATGTTAAAAGTTTACCACAGAGATATACAACACAGCATTCCAGGGGCATATATTTGCAACACAAGAGCCTGAGAAATGAGACAGCCCACAGCCTCAGGCAGAACTAAATGACCTGCCTGAACAGACTCCTGGAACACACAAGCAAGCCAGAAGATGCAAGATAATCTCTCTCACACATAAACTCCCCTGAGACCTCCTTTGTGGTGGGAAAACTGACAGTGACATAAGAAAAAAGAACCTTGAGACTACAAAAATCCATGCTTTGTAAAATAGCACAAAACTTGGCCAGGAGTTTTGGTAGAGATTGCAATCCTGCAGACTGAATAAGAAGTACTCATCCTCTCTGAATGGAGGTCAGAGCAGAAACCCTTAGGATGTTCAACAGAGAAACAATGGGATGTCCTGCCAATATAATATATGCAAGAGCATATAAGAGCAGAAATGAGAAAAATAGAAACAGAAATGTAAGGACTGAAAAACTTGGTAGGTAAAATGAAAAATGGAAAGGCCTTACCAGCAGAATAATAGCTGCTAAGGACCAAATCAGTGAGCTCAAACATTGTAGCACAGAATGCCTCCAGACAACAACAGAAGATGAAAAAAGCCTCAATATAAACAAACAGATGACAAGATAACTTTGAATAGTCAGAGCAAACATGTACTCAAAGTCAAAGTTTGGGAGACAATCCTTCAAGCAAACAACCCATTGAAAAGGCTGAGGTGATCAAACTAATATCAAATGGTAGAGACTTCAGGCTTAAAAATAGTTATAAGAGGCTGGAGAAATAACACAGTCGTAAGGTGTTTGCCTTGCACACAGCCAACTTAGGACAAATGGTGGCTTGAATCCTGGCATCCCATATGGTCCCCCCTGCTTGCCAGGAGCAATTTCTGAGCACAGAGCCAGGAGTAACTCCTGAGCGCCATCGGGTGTGACCCAAAAACCAACCCCCCCCAAATAAAGCCAGTTATAAGACAGAATTGTTTCTTAATAATCAAGGAATATATATGTCAGGAAGAAATCACACTCCTAAACATATATGCACCCAATAAGAGGACAACAACATACATAAAATGACTGCTAATAGACTTGAAAAAAGACATCAATAGTAGCATATTAGTAGTTGGGGACTTCGACACCATCTTGTCACCTCTGGATTGATCAACCAGGCTAAAACTCAACAAGAATATATTGGCTTTAAAGGAAAAAAATAGAAGTGAGGGGTTTATATATATATATATATATATATATATATATATATATATATATATATATATATATATATATATAATATGACTTTTCATCCCCCAAAGCCACAATATTAATTCTTCTCCAATGCACTAGGACATTTTCTTTTTTTTTTTTTTTTTTTTTTGAGTTTTTTGGGTCACACCCGGCGGTGCTCAGGGGTTACTCCTGGCTGTCTGCTCAGAAATAGCTCCTGGCAGGCACAGAGGACCATATGGGACACCGAGATTCGAACCAACCACCTTTGGTCCTGGATCGGCTGTTTGCAAGGCAAACGCCGCTGTGCTATCTCTCCGGGCCCACCTGGACATTTTCTAAGACAGACCATATGCTGGACCATAAACATATTTCCAAAAAATCAAGTGGATAGAAATTTAACTCCGTCTTAGACTGCGATGCACTGAAAATAAATATTACTCACAAACAAAAAGTTCACTCCTAATATAAGACACCACAAAAGGTTCCATGTATATCACTGATTTTAGCAAGTATTGGAATCCTTGGCGACAAAAACTATAATTGTGAGAAATTGAAGCTTTTAGCTTTCAATGTTTCCTTCTTATAACAACAGAAAAGATGGAACATGGATGTTAAAACACATGAGTCTATGAGGCAATCATAAAACTCTCTCCAAACTGTTAAACTACATAAACATAGAAAATCACAGAACATAGAGTATAACATGAATAAAACATGGCAAAGGAGAAAATGTTAAAAATAAAATTTCTAGGGGCTGGTGAGGTGGCGCTAGAGGTAAGGTGTCTGCCTTGCAAGCGCTAACCAAGGAAAGATCACGACCAGGGTTCGATCCCCCGGCGTCCCATATGGTCCCCCCAAACCAAGGGCAATTTCTGAGCGCTTAGCCAGGAGTAACCCCTGAGCATCAAATGGGTATAAAACAAAAACAAAAATAAATAAATAAAAAATAAAATTTCTAAAAAGGAGAGTGAAAGAAAAGCATAAGTTAATAAAAGCACCCAGTTAGTCACTGCCAAAAGTTGAGAGGTCCTGATGTAGGTAGGAGAATTCATCAAACTTTCTAGGTAAGAAGTTTCCATGTCCTTCAAAGTATTTAATAGTTCAGATTCCACATTGTTGAACTCTCCCCCATGGATTCAGTCCATCCTGTTTATTAACCAGTTGAATGAGGTTACTGGAACTTGAGATCTTAACTGGGTTTCAATATTCCAGTAACGTGGAGTGAAGTAAAATAAGTATAAAAGCAGAGTGACTTTAAAAAACAAAACACCAAAACACACACACAAAGACAAAACAAAACAAGGGGCCGAAGCGATAGCATGGAGGTAAGGCATTTGCTTTGCATGCAGAAGGTCAGTGGTTTGAATCCCAGCATCCCATATGGTCCCCTGAGCCTGCCAGGAGCTATTTCTGAGCATAGAGCCAGGAGTAACCCCTGAGCGATGCTGGGTGTGACCCAAAAAACAAACCAAACCAAAACAAAACACTAGAATCTTAGGCAAGCCAACTTTCTTCTTTATCAATCTAAACTTACTATTAGCCTCTATGTTACTTTCCTGATTGACTCTGCATTATCTTTCCAAACTAATTCATACCTGGGCTGGCCCCTAGACTTGATTGCAAACCTAGTATATACCCATGTACTGTAGATTTTAGGAAGCCTGCAGTTGCCTTGCTTTATTTACATGCACAGAAAAATCCCCAAGATAAGGTTTCTTCTTCCATTGTATTGAAAGATAAAAACCCACCTCTTTATTAAAACTGACCCCCTTCTTCCTTGCCCTTCCCATTGGTGTTGTCTTCGCAATGGGTGTGACATACTCGAAGTGCTCAAATATATGTAGGTACAGTGTGCTGAGACTACAACAATCAGGGATCATACTCAGGAATGTGGGCAAGTGCCTGGGAATCAAACATGAGGCTTCAATTTTGCAAGGCACTTACTCCATAGAGTCACATCTGGAGTCCTTATTCCCATTTTAGAGTTGATAATCCAGGTTCAAGAAAGTTAAGAATGACTTTTCTGGGGCCAGAGTGATAGCACTGTGGGTAGGGACTTGCATATGCTTTGCACACAGCCAACCAACCTCAGTTGGATCCTCAGCATTCCATATGGTTCCCAGGGTCTGCCAGGAGTGATTTCTTACTTTCTTTTTTTTAAAGATGATACTCACTTTTATTTTTTTCTCAGCTGATTCTACCCTCCCACAAACACCCAAATTATGGTATTATATATTAGACAGAGTTACTTGGGATAGGATAAAATTGCAAATCTGAAGTCTGTTATATTTAATCTGGGGTAAATTATACTTTGAACTTGGAATACTTTGAACCTAAGTCTTATCCACTGCTGATGGGAATTCTGCCTAGTCCAACCTTAATGGAAAGCGATATGGAGATTCCTCCAAACACTGGAAAGTGAGCTACCATACGATCCAGCTTTACCATTCCTAGGGATATACCCTAGGAACTCAAAAATACAATACAAAAATCCCTTCCTTGGGGCAGGGCGGTGGCGCTAGAGGTAAGGTGCCTGCCTTGCCTGCGCTAGCCTAGGACAGACTGATCCCCCGGCATCCCATATGGTCCCCCAAGCCAGGAGCAGCTTCTGAGCGCATAGCCAGGAGTAACTCCTGAGCATCACCGGGTGTGGCCCAAAAACCAAAACCAAAAACAAACAAACAAAAAAATCCCTTCCTCACACCAATATTCATTGTAGCGCTATTTACAGTAGCCAGACTCTGGAAACAACCAAGATGCCAGGAGTGATTTCTGAGAACAGAGCCAGGAGTAACCCCTGAAGGCTGCTGGGTGTGCCCCTCAAAAGAATGACCTTTCTTTGATGTCAGGCACATTCGTTACTTATAAAGGTCAGATTTAAAAAAAAAAGCATTTTAGCATTTGATGAAATACCAGACAAAGCAAAATAACCTGTCAGTCTGTTTAGCTTCTGCAACAAAGTAAAACATTTATTTTCATCTATTTGAAATTGCAGAAAAGGGAGATCCTCCAAATGAAATAAGAAAGGGGGAGGTTATTGCAGTGTCTGTTATTACAAATAAAGGCACTAAAATAAAAATATAGCTGGTACGTTCTTTAGTGTCCTCTGTATTTTTTTTTAGTGAATGTAAAATTTTAATTTGAACTTTCCTAGTTTGTGGCTAAAGCTCCCTCCACTCCTTTATCAATTTTTCTTCAGTAGTTTTAATATACTTCTCATGAGGATTCTACTCTTTTTTTTTTTTAAAGATCCCACCTGTCTAGGAAAGAGCAATGGGGTTCAAGTGGACTACTGTATGAATTTCAAACCAGCCCTTACACACTAATGGGTGGCCTTTCATTTCTCTTAACCCTTAGTTGCATCAAAGTGAGTGATGCTTCTGATGCAAGTATTTATCTCCTTCCAGAGTGCCTTTAAGGATGAGATAAAGAGGAGATAAGGGCAATGGGCCAATTCATACTTCCTCTAGTTGACTCTGGAGAAAGAGAACTGGAAGCAGACTTGTATTATTTTAACGAACTGTCTTTCAGCCGGAAGGCCTTTGGAAGATGGAAGCAGCTTTATGAGCTGTATTATGAGCCAGGGTCATTTTCTCACTTCGTAGCTGTTCTCTCTCACTGGATTATTGACGCAATGTTTAGAAGAGGGTGTCAATGTTCGTGAAAGAGTTTAAAAAGTAACAAGCATCCGATTTTACTTGTGGTGCATTGCACAACCCTAGAACAATAACGGCAGCCAACATCCAAGTCCACACCGGCTTTGAATAGGGGGAGGACGTCAAACTGTCACCCTGATATCACTAGATTCATTTTATTTCACCCTTCATTCCCTTGGGCCTGATACGTTATCCAAAGCATGCAGTTTAGACGTCCTAAATGCAAGTGTGCCTGCAGCTTTATTTTGCATTTTTTAAGGATTTTTAAAAAATATATATAAATCTTTATTTAAGCACCATGACTACAAGCATATTTGCAGTTGGATTTCAGTCATCAACAGAATAAACCCCTTCATCGGTGCAACATTCCCACCACCAATGGCCCCTCTTAGTTTGCATTTTAACTTTATTTATATTTTTATTTATAATGCATTTTGCATTATATGTATTTTGCATTTTTACTGCCTTTTATTTTTGCATGTTTACGGGAAGCAGCGAGATACATCTTCCCCATGCGGCTGGAAGGTCTAAATCTAAGGACACCGGCACCGGGTGCAGTTATTTCCGTTCAAGTCCCCAAACACTTGGGAACCAAAAAGCGGGGGTTCCCGGTCCGTCCGTTCGTAGTAGCTGGGGGGGTGCGATTGAAGAAGAGTCTCGCGGAAATGAGCGGCTGCTTCGAGCCCCCCCCAGCGTGGAAGCCGCCGGGCGGGAGCCGAAGGCCCTGCCTTCTGCTTTCAGAGGCCACGCCCACCACACTCGGAGGCCACGCCCACCGCCTTCGGAAGCACCTGCCCGAGGGCGCGGGTTTCTCCGCCACCTCCAGAGAGCCGGCGCGTGCGCGTGCGCGTGCGCCTGCCTGCCCCCGGGCGCCCCCGTAGTCCCGCCCCCGGAGTACGTGATGCAGGAAGTGACGTCAGCCAGGGCCGCGAGGAGGCGGGCCCGGCTATAACCCACCGCCGGGGTGCGCCCGGCTCTTCAAAGGGCGTCCGCGGCGGCCGGCGGCGGCTGTGCGAGAGGCGGGCAGCGCACGGAGGACGCGCTCGTAGTGGTGCGGTGCGGTGTGCAGAGGTGAGGCGAGGCGAGGCGAGGCGCGGGACGCTCCCGGATCCCTGCGGCTCGCGGGCTCAGTCCGTTGCAAAGGTCTTGGTTGGGGGAAGCCGTCCTCGGGGCGCCCAGGCCGTGCGGTGCGTGCGGGATTGGGAGCGGGAGCGGGGCTGCCCTGTGCCCGCGGCCCACGGCTCGGTGTCTCCGCCAGTCGCGCCCCGCTCGCCGCGCGCGTTGGAGTCCCGGCTCGGGACTGACGGCAGGTGCTTCCCGCGGCGCGGAGCACGTGGCTGCACCAGGAAGTGTCCCCGGGCGGGCGCCGGGGTCGGGGTGCGGGGGTGACCTTGAGCGCGTGGCCGGCCGGCGCCCTCCCGGGGGAGGGAGCCTCGCTGCTGCCCGGGGACGATCGCTGCCAGCCGCGATCCCCACCGCCCCCAGGCCCTGGGCCCTCGACGCTGCAGCTCGTTGGCTTTGGGCGCGGGGAAGCCGGGGGTCCCCTCGGTGAGCCCCAGCACCGAGCCTCTTCGAGTACGCCTGGCTGGGAAAAAGCCGCTTCGCTCCAGCTCGCTCTCTTGTCAGCCGGGCGCTGCAGAGAGGCCAGGGGGGCCGATTCGGGGTAGGGTTCCACTTTGTCTTTGTCCCCGTGGAAATCAGGGCCACTTGGAGCTCACAAGGCTTTGTCTCGTCTGTGCGTGGCTGGCTGGTGGGGCGATCCCCCCCCCGACACCCCCCTCCCCGGTGGGGGCTGTGGGAGAGAAAAATGCTGGGTCCCCTTGACGTTTTCCGCCGCTGTCCACTGTTGGCTGCGTCTTTGTGCGGGAACCTGGACATGCATGACCTTTTTTTTTTTTTTCCATTTATGACCTTTTTTTTTTCCTCTCCACTTTTTGTGGTTGTCGTTGGCTTGTTTATTTTGAACGACCTCCGATGCTTTAGGTATATGCAAACTCGACGTCTGCACAGGCCAGGCATTCGTTGGTGGTCTTCTAATTGCAAAAATGTATTTGTTCAGAGTGAGTTTTAAGCGGTTAGAAGTTGCAGAGGACTCTACTGTTCCTGCTTTCTGCCCCCACCCCCGCCCCAAGCTTGGTGGCTTGGGGGTGTGGGGAAGCACATGGTAGGAAAACGTTGACCCGTTACCGAAGAACCTAGATACCTTGATTCTAGGCTGTAGGTAAGAGTCGAAATACTAGCTGTTAATTCAATTCACTTGTCTCCGAACTGCTGCTGGAGAGTCTGACCTTATTAACAAAGTCACTTAAGAGAATGTCCTCAAGTTGTTTCCTACTGGAGTTCTTATTAACAAGTATTTGTTGCCCCTGCTGGGTTTTTCCCTTCTCAAAATATGCTTTGCCCCCTCAAAAAGTGATTCTTGTTTTTCATTGTAGTCACCAATGTGAATTTACAGCTTGGGGTTTTAGGGTTCTTTTTTGTATGAAATACAGTAGTGTTTGTGAATCTTGCCAGAACTTTGCCAGAAGATTGTAGGCTGAAGAGTAATTGCTAACTCTGCCCTAGGCAGTTACTTGCCTTTGATAACGGGCTAATCTATAACGGGGAAAGCCTCCCAGCTTGAACTTGAATTAGATGACAATCAAAGTGAGGTAAGAGTGATCCTCTTACCTTTTGGGTGCCCTGTGTTTGCCTTGTGTGCGTTCTTTGCCAGATGAACGTGACACGAATAGACTAACTTGGCTACGAGTGGTCTTGACCTTGGCGTCAGGAAATTTTTTTTTATCACCAGAATGCTAAGAAGGGGTGAAGTTTATGCTTGTTTTCTTTTGTTTCGACCGCCCTTTCATTTTAGTCCTGTCCTGTTGGACTCTTGTGGGGAGGAAGGGCTGGGCCACAATTCAAAAGTGCTCAGGGTTCACTCCTCCTGCCTCCATATGTGGTGCTGTGGGGTAAAACTCGGATTGGCCCTTGTAAAGCAAGTGCCTAAGCTCTCTGGCCCCTCACATTAAAGTTTGGGAAAATCTTATGGGGGAAATGTGCTAGTTTTGAGGGCTGGAGACATGGTATCCAACACCAAAGGGGAAAATTAACCTTGACCATCTCTTTTCAAGATTTGAGTATAGGGGCTGGAGAGATAGCACAGCTGTACCTGCGTTTGCCTTAGATGCAGAAGGACAGTGGTTGGGCCCGGAGAGATAGCACAATGGCATTTGCCTTGTGAGCAGCGGATCCAGGACCAAAGGTGGTTGGTTCGAATCCCGGTGTCCCATATGGTTTCCCCGTGCCTGCCAGGAGCTATTTCTGAGCAGACAGCCAGGAGTAACCCCTGAGCACCGCCGGGTGTGACCCAAAAACCAAAAAAAAAAAAAAAAAAAAAAAAAGGACAGTGGTTGGGGGTTCGAATTCCGGTATTCATATGGTCCCCTGAGCGCTGCCGGGTGTGACACAAAAACAAAACAAAGATTTGAGTATATGCAAGTATTCTGAAGGACTCTGCAGAAGCCTTGGAGTTTGCAAAACAGGTCAAGTTGGATGCCCGAGGCAAACTGAAGTTCCTTTTGACCAGCGAGAGAAATTACTCAATGGGGCGAGCACATGATTTTATACAAGAGGTCTGAGTTTGATCCCTAGCCCTTAGTGAACCTAGAGCAACTCCTGAGCACTGTCAGGTGTGGCCCTAACTTACCTAACCCGGCCCCCCCCCCCCCCCCCCCCCGCCTTTAAAATGAGCTGCATGACTGGGAAGGTGGCTCAGTGTTAAAGCAAATGCATGTTTTAGGCACTGAATTCCTTTACCAGCACTACTTGGGTATATAGTCCTGGTGCCTCCTCACAAGCACCTTTAGTAGTTCTCACAGCCACCCAAAAGGGTAATAGGAGACAAGAATTTTTTTCTTGTTTTTATGGGAGGCTGAACCCTGTGGTGATGGTGGTGCTCAGCATGTTCTTTGGGGAGAATCCTAATGCAAAGCATACAGTCCGGTCTTGGCCTCTCTCCCTAGTTCAAGCAGCTTATTTTAGGTAAAATGCAATGCCAGCTTTGGGTATCTCAAAGTTTGGTATTTGACTTTCCCTGCCTTTACTTAGCTCTATGTACTCTATAGAAAACTTTTTGAGACACCCTAAGGTAGCTTATGACCTCAAGATCATGAAATGGAAATTAACTCCACATTTTATGAAAGGAAGAATAAGATGATTTGAATTTTAGAGAAGTTTAGAAAGGGTCTTATCAAATGCTGTGGCTTGCTCAATTGTAGCACCTAAATCAATTAATACATAGAATCATAGTTTTCCAACCATTATGTTCGAAAACTCCAGAGATAAACCTGGAATTTTATATATGTGAAGGCCATTTTGAAAGAATGACTCAAATTTACTTTTATGAATACTACAGATTTACAGGTTCTGTTAAAATGGAATCACCTAGGTCACATTTACTTCCTTTGACTTGATTTATATGAAGTAGTCTCAATTTTGTGCTTGGGGATAAAAATTCAAATAGTGTGTTTTCTCAGTTAAAATACATTTAATTAAAAAACCTGGAAGTGTACTATTTTTGGAGCAATAGTACACCGAGTTGGGCCTTTTCCCATAACCTGGCCAACTCAGTTTTGATCCCAGACAGCTCATATGGTCCCATGAGGCCACCAAGAGTGAGCGCTGAGTAGAGCACAGAGTAAACCTTGAGAAGCTGATTGTGACTCCAAAACAAAAAAATGAATTAAAAGTATTTCTATTTTAATGTTAGAAAATGTTATAATGCATCTTACTAGTATCTGCCTGTTTTTATAGACTTGCCAATCATCAGTCTCTTTAGCTTTTGTATTTATATTACCATGGAATAATGCAAAGTAAAAATGTACTTAGGTTGTTTAAATGTGTTGTCACAGTAGTCCGTATTAAGGTTAATTTAAAATTGGAAGATTTTGAGGTTCAGACTTGTAGACTGCCTTTTCCTAGAAAAGGGTGAGTAAAATTGGTTCTGGGTGGTGCCCTTCTAGTTCTGGCTCTAGTGATTGGGTTTGTACAGTTCTGGTGCAATGATACTGATAAGCTTTTTGTACCAGAAGGGGTAAGAGATTGTGCTTCTAGGAATATGATCTATTACTTATTAATTAAGACAGGAATTAAAAATTATTCACAAGGTCTTGTGTGCTTAAAGCAATACTTGTGATATAAGAAAGGTCTTAAAATAGTGTTAATAAATGCCCATTTTATACATCTTAAGAAATATCCACTTAAATCTAGACTTCAATGAGCTTCAATTCAGTAAGCTTTCATTTAACATAGGACATAATAAGGAATATTTTCCTTTAAGTTTTCATGTTTTTGTTTTTTTGGGCCACACCCAAAGGTGCTCAAGGATTATTCCTGACTCTGTTCAGAAATCACCCCTGGCCTGGCTCAGGGGATCATATAGGATGCTTTAAATAAGAAAAGCTAATAAGAAATTAATTTGTTTTCTTCAATGTCCAGGGATGGAATGCAATTTCAGTATCCTGTTGTACTTTATGTTTAGGTGATCTGTTTAAGGTTTCTGAGTAGGTCACTAACCTCAGATAATTGACTTTATCTGAAACAGCATACTTTTTTGGTCTACTATTCTTTTGCATCAGAGATTTATAAAATCACTTGGGAGCTTAATTGAAACTATCAGGTGGTCTTAGTGACATTATACTTTGATATTATACTCCTTAGTGCCAACAGTGATAGAATATGTTGTTATTCTGCATATAGTATGTTTTTTTATTCCTCCCAATAGCATCCTTTTTTTAAAATTTTATTGATTGATTGATTGGTTGTTGTGCTCAGGGGTTATTCCTGGCTCCAGGCTCAGAAATTGCTCCTGGCAGGCACAGGGGATCATATGGGAGCCTGATTCGGAACAGATGACCAGATGACCTCCTGCGTGAAAGGCAAATGCCTTACCTCCATGCTATCTCTCCGGCCCCTCAGGGGTTACTCTTGTCTTTACTCAGAAATTGCCCCTGGCAAGCTGGGGGACCAAATGGGTGCTGTGAATCAACAGGGTTCCTCCTGGGTCAGCCACATGCAAGGCAAATGCCCTACCACTGTGTTATTTCTCTGGCCTCCCAATAACATCCTTAAAGGAGTACTTCCACCCTTATTTAAGATCTGCTCAAGTATCTTATTAAATTTAGTTGTCATGTTAGCTAAATCTGTTGGTGAAAAATCCTTTCTAAAAAGGTGATACTGCTATTTGGAGGGCTGGGCCAACGCATTTCCTGTGTTGCATAGAGCTCTGCATATGAAGCATACAAATCAGCCATGTGTGTTATCTCCTCAGGCCTCACTGAGTATATTTTAAAGCACATTTAATATATAGTAATAATATATGAAAAATCCACAAGGTGTGGGGGCCTGGAACAATAGCACAGGTAAAGCATTTGCCTTGTATATAGCTAGCCTGGGTTTGGATTTGGTCCCAGCACCCCAGATGGTTCCCCAAACCCCCACACCAAGAGAGGTCCCTGAGTGTAGTGCCAAGAGTAAATCCTTATACACTCCATGAGTGGCCCAAAACCAAACCAAAAGTCCATACTGATTTTTATTCTATTTTTATTCTATTCTATAATTAGAATTAATATTCTAATTTAATCCTAGGCTCTTCTGCGTGGTGGCTCAGAATGATGGATCAAGCCAGAGCAGCAATTTCTAACTTGGTAAGAAAAAGTTAAACTTTATTTTATCTCATCAGTTATAAGAATATTAAGGCTACAAATGTGGTTTTTACTTTGTGATGTCCAAGGCATCTACCATGGGGTTTTCATTTACATTTTGAGTGTAGTTATGTCTTGAAACATCAGTGATTGTACAGAGGAATATGTATTCTTTTGGATCGAGTTAATTACAGAAAATCTTGTCCAAAGTTTCTGAGTATTTTGGATCTGGTGAAGGGGGCAAATAGATGAGATATTTTAAAGGAAAATACATATTTTAAAGTTTTGATCAGAACATTCACCAGTAGGCATACACAGCACAAACCCTGAATGAAAAGTCTTATAATGAAGTAGACTAATAATGTGTGAACTAGTTCACAGGGAAGAATGTTAGTTTGAAAGAGAACTACTTCCTTAAGAATGTATAACATGGGGCCGGGTGGTGGCGCTGAAGGTAAGGTGCCTGTCTTGCCTGCGCTAGCCTTGGACGGACCGTGGTTCGATCCCCCGGTGTCCCATATGGTCCCCCAAGCCAGGAGCAACTTCTGAGCACATAGCCAGGAGTAACCCCTGAGCGTTACCGGGTGTGGCCCAAACCCCCCCCCCCAAAAAAAAAAAAAAAAAAGAATGTATAACATGGGCCTGGAGAGATAGCACAGCGGTGTTTGCCTTGCAAGCAGCCAATCCAGGACCTAAGGTGGTTGGTTCGAATCCCGGTGTCCCATATAGTTCCCCGTGCCTGCCAGGAGCTATTTCTGAGCAGACAGCCAGGAGTAACCCCTGAGCACTGCCGGGTGTGACCTAAAAACCAAAAAAAAAAAAAAAGAGAGAGAATCTATAACATACTATACTGTATGTATATAGTATACTATACTATACTGGCCAAAGTTTTTGTAAATGTTCTCTTTTTGACAATGATTTCTTTCTCTTAAAATGTTTTCAGTTTGGTGGAGAACCTTTATCGTATACCCGGTTTAGTTTGGCTCGGCAAGTAGATGGTGATAATAGTCATGTGGAGATGAAACTAGCTGTAGACGAGGAAGAGATTGTTGAAAATAATGTGAGAGGTAATCATGCCAGTGTTAAAAAGCCGAAGAGGCTCAATGGATGCATCTGCTATGGAGCTATTGCTGTCATCATCTTTTTCTTGACTGGTAAGAGTGACCATTCATATCTGTTCGTTCATCTCAGCAAACATTTATTTTGTAGTTTTTTTATATGCCATTTTAGTAGGCCTTGGAAGAGGACTAAGGTTTAGCCTGTCTCTCACCTCCTGGTGGGAGAAGAGTATATGCTTCATTCCAGCATAGCATACAAATGTTAGCTGGAATTTTTTCACCATACACAGGATATTTGTAGCATAAATCCTTCATCTGAGGACCCAAATAAGGCTCTGGGAAGAAAAGGTATAGCTGTGTATGTTTTGAAATAGTACATTTTTATTTTATTTTATTTTTTTGGTTTTTGGGCCACACCCGGCAATGCTCAGGGGTTACTCCTGGCTCTGCTCAGAAATCACTCCTGGCAGGCAAGGGGGCCCATATGGGATGCTGGGATTCGAACCACCAGTGGTCCTGAGTCAACAATTGCAAGGCAAACGCGCTACTGCTGTGCTATCTCTCCGACCCCATGAAATGGTACATTTTTAAAGCTAGAATAGATTATATGATTTCAATACACAAAACTCAAATGATGGGACCAGAGAGATAGCATGGAGGTAAGGCATTTGCCTTGCATGCAGAAGGATGGCGGTTCAAATCCTGGCATCCCATGTAGTCCCCTGAGTCTGCCAGGAGTGATTTCTGAGCATAGAGCCAGAAGTAACCCCTGTGCACCGTCAGGTGTGACCCAAAAACAAAAAGAACTCATATGAGATACATTTCTTTCCTTTCTAATTTGATGATTTGATATTTGATGATTGATACTGATTTGATGATATGATTTGATTAAAATGATTACTTTTTGTCTTTGCTAAAAATATTAATTCCTATAGGAATAGGAATAATAATAAGTGAAGTTTTTTGAGCTTACCTTTTAAACTTTTTCTTGTTAGGATTTATGATTGGGTACTTGGGTTATTGTAAGCGTGAATGTGGGAGACTGGCAGCCACGGAGTCTCCGGACATGGAGAATGAAGAACCTGAAGGACCTGAAGAAAGTTTTGAACCTGAGGCATCACCTCTCTTACTGTGGACAGACCTCAAAACAATGTTGTCAGAAAAACTAGATACCACAGACTTCACCAGCACCCTCAAGTAAGCTTTGAACTACCTTTAAGTTCAGTCTGAAACTTACAAAAGCTACCATCAATCAGGTGCAGAAGAACCCAATAGAGATGGCCATCTGAAGGAATGAGTTTTTAATAACTGGGAAGACTTTCCCTGGTTAGCTAGAAAGTAACAATTTCAAACTACATTGCTAAAGAGAATAGCATATTGTTTTCCCCTTGAAAAAGGACAGAAAAAAAATAAAAGAGCTGGAGTGATAGCACAGCAGCAGGCCGTTTGCCTTGCACGCCAATGACTTGGGACGGACCTGGGTTTGGCTTCTGGCATCCCATATGGTTGGTTCCCTGAGTCTGAGCACAGAGCTAGGAGAAACCCCTGAGCACCCGCCAGGGGTGTCTCGAAAAGCAGAAACAAGACAGCCTTCAGCCTCCTTGATCTTTTTATTTGGCTCTTGAAGCTCGATTGCTGTAGAACTTTCTCCTGTTGAGATTTTCTGACTCACCCCTTTGTAAGTTCTGCTGGAAATTATTATCTCTAAGGGTACTGGTAGCCTTCTTTCCTTTCTAAAGCAAGATTAATGTGAAAAGTGTAATTTGATAGATGTCTAGCTTTTTTTTTCTCTTGGCTGTCACTCATCTATACCATAGAAAATATCCTCAAGATTTTTGTTAAGATTTTTTTGGGGCAGGAGTGGTGGCGCAAGTGAGAGGGTGTCTGCCTTACACACCCTAACTTAGGACAGACCTTGGTTCGATCCCCCTGCATCCATATGGTCCCCCAAGCCAGGAGCAATTTCTGAGCGCATAGTCAGGAATAACCCCAGAGCATCACTGGGTATGGCCCCAAACTCCCCCCACCCCTGATTTTTTATTTTAAATCTTATTTAGATAAGCAAATGCTTTAACTCTACAGAGAACGTAATTATCTCTTTTGCCTAGCTATTTATTTCAGTGGTACTTTTTTTCTTAAGTTGAAAGGCTACGTCTTGATATCTTCTAGTGAGTACTTTAGTGTATACTCTTCATTCAGAAAGTATGAATACTTTGCTACACTCACTCTCCCCACAAAAGCATCAAGTAACTTAAGCCATCGAGATAGCTGTAATGTCAGGCTGAGTTCATGCAGAAGCCCAGGTTCAATCCCTAGCACTTTCTAGGGCCCAGAAAACTGTCAGATGAAGCTGAGAACCACAGGAGATTGAAATTCAGTTGAAAATTAAAGCTGTATGTCTTGATCTTAATAGTACTGTCTTTGTTTTTGCCTATAGCAGAATGCATGGAAGCTCCTTATATACCTTAAAACTACCCTAAAGAGATAAGTTGCTTTCAGATCTTGAAGAAAGTTTTGTTTTGTTTTGTTTTTCAGGCCACACCCGTTTGATGCTCAGAGGTTACTCCTGGCTAAGCGCCCAGAAATTGCCCCTTGGCTTTCCTTGGCTAGGGCTTGCAAGGCAGACACCTTACCTCTAGCGCCACCTCGCTGGCCCCACTTGAAGAAATTTTTTTTTTTTTTGGTTTTTGGGTCACACCCAGCAGTGCTCAGGGGTTACTCCTGGCTGTCTGCTCAGAAATAGCTCCTGGCAGGCACGGGGGACCATATGGGACACCGGGATTCGAACCAACCACCTTTGGTCCTGGATCGGCTGCTTGCAAGGCAAACGCCGCTGTGCTATCTCTCCGGGCCCACTTGAAGAAATTTTAATGACTTCCATTTTATTTTTTGATCTCCCAAGTGCTTAGGAAATTCTAGGGGGCCCCCTTGGCATTTCTTGGCCAAACAAGTTGTCAAGTCAGGGATGGTGTTTTGCATACACACTGTAGTTCCCGGAGTACACCAAGCCATCTAGAAGAGTGAGGCCTTTGAAACAGTTTTGAGTATTTAAGTTCAATATTTTAAATTAAATAAGTTCATTTAACGTGTCATCTTCCTCCAGGTGGCTGAGTGACAATTTATATACCCCTCGTGAGGCTGGATCTCAAAAAGATGAAACCCTTGGTTTCCTTATTGAAAATAAATTCCGTGAATTCAAACTCAGCAAGGCCTGGCATGATGAACATTTTATTAAGGTTCAAGTCAAAGGCAGGTATGTTGAAAGATGTAAATACTTTATAAGTTACCTATATTCGAGTATAAGCTGACGACCCCCCCCCCCCAATTTTACACTAAAAACTAGGAAAACTTAGTGACTCTAGTATAAGCTGAGGTGGAAAATGCAGCAGCCACTGGTAAATTTCAAAAAATAAAATATACCCAAAACAATTATAATAATTGAGGAATCAGTAGGTTAAATGTTTTTCAATATTTATTGCTAAAGAAAAACTAAACTAACAACAATAACTTAAACTAAAGTGCAGGAAACCATAGCTAAATCACAAAGGTTACATCCTTCAAAATTGGATTCCTTCTCCTCATCTGTATGTTCAAATAGAGCTTTAGCTGTATCTGATGTGAGGGTATCAGCATAGACACTGTCATCACTGAGTTCACAGATAACATCACTGCTGTCGGTCCTCATACAAAGCACAGAATACTGTGGATTAAATAGCTCAGTGGCATACAGTTCAGCTCAGCCGCAACTTGTGGACTGAGCTGAAGAACTGCCCCCTCCAGCAGACGGCAGAAGATGACTGGAGACTATGTACATTTGATTCAGTGCATGATGAATCACGTAACTTGTATGACCCGAGTATAAGCCAAGTTCAGGTTTTGGGGCACAAATTTTGTGCTGGGAAAACTCAGCTTATACTTGAGTATATATGGTAGCTGTTTCCATATATGCTGAATATAACAAGGGATTTAAAATTAAATAATGTAAGCCAAATATTATTTCAAGGCTATTCGGCTTTTTTCTCTCAAGGCATCAACTTTATTTTAAATAAATCTTTTTTCACAGTTCTCGAAACTCAGTGACCCTCCTGCGTACAAATGATAATACACCATTCCTGGTGGACAATCCTGATGGTTATGTGGCATATAGTAAAGCTACAACCGTTTCTGTAAGTAGGAACATAGTGCACGAGACTTTCCTTGTTGAGCAACTCGAAAACAAGTTGTCTACTATTCTTAAGAGTTGTAGTATGAATTTGTAAAATGAACTATGGTCATGAACTATTCTTGTTTTTAATACTCAGCACAAAATCTCAAGTCTTCATCTTGTAAGCCAGGTCCTAAGTATTTCACAAACACTCAAGCATATTTCAATGTAAAACTGTTCTAAAACTTAGCTTTCCCTCTTCTTGCCACATTCTTCTAAATATCAGCATGGTTCTTTCTGCTCAAGTCTCAGTTTTAGCACGACCTCTTTAGGGGGGAAGTATTCTTGATAGTCTTACCCAAAAATACCCTTAATTTAATCAGCTTTTCACTGTCCTATTTTGTCTTCGTGGTACTTAAAAGAGCACTTATCTATTCTACATCAGAATAAAAACTACATGAAGGACTCAGCAGGACTAGAAGGGGAAAGTTCGTTTCATTTCCTCTAGGTTCCAGAACCTTAGACAGTGAGTGACGACTTGTAATATTTGCCAATTGAATTACATGTATCAGATTTTCTTCCTGGTGTGGGTACAAATAAAAATAGCACTCTCGAATGAGATCTAATCTTAGTTTAATTATTTTTACAGTTGATTCTATAAAAATTAGAGGCAAATTTGACCAAACCACTACCAGAGTGGAACTCAGCAAGCCTTGAGGGAAGCAACCCTTCCCAGCAATTCTCTGGCATCACATAGTTCTACAGGCTTTACTGGGTCCAGCTCTAGAGGACCCCTGAGCACCTCGGGGCAGCTCAGGGAATCAACCTCTGGCAAAGCATCTTCAGGCTCTTGCGTTTGAGCCACTGTCTGTGATGCCAGAGATCAAACCAGAATTAGAAATATGCATGGCATGAACCTTAACAACCAGTGTGATCTCTTCATCCCCTACTACTACAGAAGTGGTCCCAGGAAGTAGCTCAAGTGCAAGACACATGCGTAGCACTTTAGGTTCTGAGTTGAATGTGGCACTGCATGCTGCCCACTTCCCACTCCCCCACCAGCAGATCCGGATAGCCCTGAGCACCACTGGTTGTCATCCTTAGAAAAATTAGGAGCTCAAAAATAAGCAAACAAACAAAAAAAGAAAAGTTAAGAGCTCAAGTGATAGTATGGTGGGGAAGGTGCTTGGCTTGCACACAGCTGATTCAGGTTCATTCCCTAGTATCCCATATGATCCCTCAGGCCAGGAGTAATCCTTGAGCACCACTGGATGTGGCCTCCCCAAGGGGGGAAAAAAAAACAATAATAAGAGTAGTATATAGATCTACCTAGGCTCTCTGGTTAAAAACCACAAATTTGCTCATGGGGTCTCTGCCTAGTGGAAACCTTCAAGCCAGATGACGGTGTTTGTTTGTTTGGGTCACATGTGGCAGTACTCCAGGGTTACTCCTGGCTCTGCACTCAGAAATCATTCCTGGCAGGCTCGGGGGACCATATGGGATGCTGAGAATCTAACTAGTCTGTCCAGGGTTGGCTGCCTGCAAGGCAAATGCCCTACCTCTGTGCTATTGCTTCAGCCCCATATGATGTTTTATAATCATTATTTGGTGGAGTGATACACATGCAGCATCAAGACTCATTCCTGATTGCAATCAGGAATCACTCGTTGCAGGCTCAGTGGGCCAGTATGGGGGTGCTTGGAATCAAACTGAGTTAGCCACATGCATGACAAATGTTCTCTCTGCTGTGCTATACATTTGGCCTTTATGATTATAATTTAGCTTCCTATTTTTCTGTGCCATTTTCCTGGGCTACCTAAAAGCCAGGGGTATGGAGATGGGTAGATTATTCTCTGAGGAAATAGTGACAATTTTAGTTCACTTACAGTCTTTCTATATCTAGATGTTTTGTTGTAAATTTGTTAGTTTATATACATCTGAACTTTGTTAGTGTTTTAGGAACATTATGTTGACAGCTTATGTAGACATCTATAAAATGGTGTATCTAGGTCACTGTATTGTAGTGTTTACTCTAACATTCAGTTAAGACTTAGTCTTATACGTATTATATATTTATAATCATGCATCAGGAGTGGGAATGCTATATAGTTGGTGTTGCTATGGCCAAACTTTAATAATTTTTTTTTTTTTGGTTTTTGGGCCACACCCGTTTGACAAGCTCAGGGGTTACTCCTGGCTATGTGCTCAGAAATCGCCCCTGGCTTGGGGGGACCATATGGGACGCCGGGGGATCGAACCGCGGTCCTTCCTTGGCTAGCGCTTGCAAGGCAGACAGACACCTTACCTCCAGCGCCACCTACCCGGCCCCAAACTTTAATAATTTATATTTAAGGGCCGGAGCGGTAGCGCAAGTGGTAAGGCCTTGCCCATGCTAGCCTAGGACAGACCTTGGTTCTAGCCCCTGGTGTCACATATAGTCCCCCAAGCCAGGAGCGATTTCTGAGTGCATAGCCAGGAGTAACCCATGGTCACTGGGTGTGCCCCCCCCCCAAAAAAAAAAAGAAAAAAATTTATATTTGTATGCAGCTCTGTTTAACATCCTGTTAGCCTCTCTCTTCACTCTAAGTCTGAAGTAAAGAACTGTATATTAATATATAAAAAGTATGAGAATGAAAAGATGCTTATAGGATACTAGAAATTTGCTTTGATTCTTAATAATCAAACCAATATTTTAATTTTATTTTTAAACTTTATTTATTGATTGATTTTTGGGCCACACTCACTGGTGCTCAGGGATTACTCCTGGCTCTGTACTCAGAAATCACCCCTGGCAGGCTGGAGGACCATATGGGACACCAGGAATCTAACTGGGTTCCTCCCAGGTCAGGTGCATGCAAGGCAAACACCTTATCACTGTGCTGTCTATCTGACCCCGAACCAATTTTTTTTAATTGAAGTAGCATTACTTTATATTTGATGTTTGAAATGCAGAGAGGGTATCATTAGAAATAATACAGTTTCATTACTCAAAGTCCATTTCTATTTATCGTTTTCTTCTGTGTCATATTTACCCACCTTTTCCTATCTGGTATCCACTTATTGGTCTTTTAGTTCAGAAGACTGTTTTGTTCATTTGGGGGTGGGTGAAGCACATTGGGTGGTACTCAGGCTTGGCAGTACTGGGGGTGGTGTGGAGGAAGCACATGGTGCCAGTCCAAGGCATATGGATATCCCTAGTCCCTGTTTTTATTCAGTTTATCCCTGTTTTCTCTATATATTATATAAATGAAAGCATAATTGTCATGTTTCGTTTGGCCTTCTAGATCCATACATGTTGTTTGAAATGGTGAGATAGATTTTCTTTCTTAGCTCACTAGTATTGTGCGTATAACACACTGTGGCCCATTGCTGGGCTCTTAGATTGTTTCCAGTGCTTGTAAGTGATGTTCTAATAAACATGGGGTGTGGTCTAATAAATGTGGGGGGGGGTGTCTTTGAATTAGTGGGCTTTATTTTGTGGAAATGGGTGGGGATTTTCCAGAATAGATAGCTCTAGTTATTTTAGTGCCACTGTGCTTATTAAACCCACTCTTTTATTCTAGGGTAAACTGGTTCATGCTAATTTTGGCACTAAAAGAGACTTTGAAGAATTAAAATTTCCTCTGAATGAATCTTTAGTTATTGTCAGAGCAGGGAAAATCACTTTTGCTGAAAAGGTAAGTAAAAGTTACTGTACATACTAAGACTAAGTCATTCAGCTAAATGACATTTTTATTTGTTTGTTTTTGGGTTTGGGTCATACCCAGCAGCGTTCAGGGGTTTCTCCTGGCTCTTCGCTCAGAAATCGTTCCTGGCAGGCTCGAGGGACCATATGGGATGCCGAGATACGAACCACTATCCTTTTGCATGCAAGGCAAACGCTCTACCTCCATGCTATCTCTCCTGCCCCCGCTAAATGACATTTTAAATTTTCTTAATTGGGCCACAGCTATAGTACAACAGGTAGGGCATTTGCCTTGGTGCCTCTGACCTGCATTTGATCCCCAGCGTTTTTTTTTTTTTTTTTTTTTTTGGTTTTTGGGCCACACCCGGTGACGCTCAGGGGTTACTCCTGGCTATGCGCTCAGAAGTCGCTCCTGGCTTGGGGGACCATATGGGACGCCGGGGGATCGAACCGTGGTCCGTCCTAGGGTAGCGCAGGTAAGGCAGGCACCTTACCTTTAGCGCCACCGCCCGGCCCCCTGATCCCCAGCGTTTTATGTTGTCTCCTGTACATTGCCAGGAATGATGCCTGAGTGCAGACCCAGGTGTTATTACCCCTTGAGCATCACCGGGTATAGCATGTCACCCCCAAATTTTTTTCTTACATTTCTGAAAACTAACACTGCAACTCTCATACTTGATAGTATAACTTACTTAAAATACTTATTAACAGGGCAGGAGAGGTATTAGTAAAGGGATTAGTCAGCACTGATCCCAATTCAGTACCACTGCCACATGTGGATCTGTGTATAAAATCAGTATCACAGGTTCTGTGAGCACTACCTGGAGGATTTCCTGAGTGAGTAGAACACCAGGAGTAAATACTGAGCACCACTAGGTGTGTGCCCCAAATCCAAACAAAGAAGTTCTCTCTATTACAACTGTGACATTCCACTTGGAACACTTTCCAGCCACACTGTGTTGGATTAAATATCAAGTTATCAAGAATACTTTGTGAAAGTTTAAATGTATCTTTGTAATTGAATTTAAGGTATATATAGAATTCATTTGTTAACTATGTACCATAAAAAGGAAAATTAAGACTATGGAGTATTAGCTCACATTTCTGGAGATAGTTGGGATATCCTGGGTTTAGTCCCCAGCTTGATGATGTTTTCCTTGGAATACTAAGCTGGCAGTGGTCCCCAAACACTGCCCGGTCGGTATAGCCCCTCTCAAATAAAGTAAAAAATTAAGAGCTAACCCTGCACAAGGGATTATGATGGAATATATCCAAAAGATACTTTGGTGTTGGGGCTTTATATTCTCCCTTTTATTTTTATTTTTATTTATTTATCTTTCTTTTGTTTTAACTGGATTTGAAGGCAAGTATTTTTTTCTCCTAAATGTACATGCTATTTGAAACATTTGGAAGTATTGATACAGTACTCTATAATTCTATAATTCTGTCTCAGTTTATTACTCAGCATTATACTTTACTAAGGTTTGTGCTTGTGGTTTTTTTTCAGGTTGCAAATGCCGCAAGCTTTAATGCAGTTGGTGTCTTAATATACATGGACCGGGCTAATTATCCTATTGTTGATGCAGATCTTCAACTCTTTGGACATGTGAGTTTACATATCTTGAGTACATATCTTTTTAACTCTCAAAATTTTGCTAGATTCCCTCTCCATTACCAGAATTAAAAACTTGTTCTTATGGATGCCTTTTTCTGGGCTTGGATTAGCAATAAGCCTGAAGGTGGTTTAGACGTTACTTTGAGACATGGTTATTCCCGTTAAAAGTACTTTCTTGGTAGTGTCTTAAATTTAAAACGTGGGACATGCTGTGTAAAAATAGGAGCCATCTAGGATAGAACCACTCATTTTTCAATACTTAGGGGCTGAGATTACTCCAAGTTCTGGAGCCATATGCTTTGATGCTGGTGTCCTAGTGTCACATAGACTCTTAAGCATTGTACCTGATACAGCCTCTCAGATTTGGCTAAAAGGCACTCACTCGACCCCAAGCCACACATATACACAAATACTAATTTAAGCTAGGGCTATCTTCCTACTGAACCTTACAAGGAAGTACTTGAATAAGTACATGGAAGTAATTATGCTCTTCTATTTTTAGGCTCATCTGGGAACAGGTGACCCTTTTACACCCGGGTTCCCTTCTTTCAATCACACTCAATTTCCACCATCTCCGTCTTCGGGATTGCCTAATATTCCTGTCCAGACAATTAGCAGAGCCTGTGCAGAGAAACTCTTTGCGTAAGTTCATATTTGAAAACTATTTTGCATGTAAGTTTTTATGATTAAGGCAGAAGTTTTTTCATAAAATAGTAAAACAGCTGTAATTTTCTACATTTTGGAGTATTTTGGGAAATACAAATTTTGTAGAGATAAAAATTTTTCTCCATAAAGTGACTTTAACAATACACATTGGATTTGAAACAACAAACGCCCACGATTAGCTAAAACCTAAAACAACCCTAAGGAAAAAGAAGATGGAAAGCATCACTTTCCCCAACTTTAAATTGTACTACAAAACAATAGACATTAAAACATGTGGTATTGGAATAAAGACCCTCAGATCAGTGGAATAGACGAGTATTCAGAGAATGTTTCCCAGACATACAATCAATTAATCTTTGATAAAGGGGCAAGAAACACTAAATGGAACAAGGAAAGCCTCTTCAACAAGTGGTGTTGGGACAACTGGTCACCCACATGCACAGAAGTGAACTCCGGGCATTCATCTAACACCATGCACAAAGGTTTAATCCAAATGGATTAAAAACCTTGATATCAGACCCTTATCCATTAGGTATATAGAAGAATATGTAGGTAAAACACTCCATGACATTGAGATTAAAATCATCTTCAAGGAGGAAGCAGCACTATCCAAACAAGTGGAATCGGAGATAAAAAGATGAAACTATTAAGATGAGAAGCTTTTGCACCTCAAAGGAAATGGTGACTAGAATACAAAGGCCACCCACAGAATGGGAGAAACTTCACCCAATACCCATCAGATAAGGGGCTGATATCTAAGATATACAAGGTACTGATTGAATTTAACAAGAAAAAAATTTAATACCATCAAAAATGGGGGGGGAAATGAACAGACAAGGCCAGAGCAATAGAGTAGTAGAGCATTTGCCTTGCACACAGCCGATCCAGGATGGACCTAGGTTCAATTCCCAGCATCCCATTTGGTCCCCCATGCCTGCCAGGATCAATTATTGAGCACAGAGCTAGGAGTGGCCCAAAAACCAAAGAAAAGAAAAGAAAAGAAAAGAAAAGAAAAGACATGGACAATTCCTTATTTATTTTTGGTTTTTTTGGGGCCACACCTGGCGGCGCTCAGGGGTTACTCCTGGCTATCTGCTCAGAAATAGCTCCTGGCAGGCATGGGGGGACCAAATGGGAAGCCGGGATTTGAACCAATCACCTTAGGTCCTGGATCGGCTGCTTGCAAGGCAAACCGCTGTGTTATCTCTCCGGCCCCAGGAAAGAAAAGAAAGACATGGACAATTCCTTAAAGAAAAATTACAAACGGGGGGCTGGAGAGATAGCATGGAGATAAGGCGTTTGCCTTTCATGCAGGAGGTCATCAGTTCCAATCCCGGTGCCCCATATGGTCCCCTGTGCCTGCCAGGAGCAATTTCTGAGCCTGGAGCCAGAAATAACCCCTGAGCACTGCCGGGTGTGACCCAAAAATCACAAAAAGAAAGAAAAAGAAAAATTACAAATGGCCAAATGACACATGAAAAAATGCTCCATATCACTCCCTAATCATCAGGGATGTGCATATTAAAACAACAATAAGGTATTATCTCACATCACACAGAATGACAAATCACAAAGAACAAGAACAATAAGTGCTGGCAGGGATGTGGGGAGAAAGGAACGCTTCATTTACTGCTGGGGGGAATGAGACCTAATCCAGCCTTTATGGAAACAATATATGGAGATTCCTCAAAAAACAAATTTGAGCTCCCATATGTTCCAGCCATACCACTCCTAGGGATATACCTAGGAACACAAAAACACAACACAAAAATGCCTTCTGCTCACCTATATTCATTGCAGCGCTATCTACAATAGCCAGAATCTGGAAACAGCCCA